>NW_022145800.1:32477-208388 GCF_002938485.1 Sitophilus oryzae | reverse complement strand
CAAAATGCGCGTCCAGTGTTTAAAAGCGTTTTGCTGTATTGTGATGGATTAGTGTTTTATAGTGCTGTTGTAACATCAAATGTTCCAAGCTCCAACTGTATATTAACACAATATTGTCATATATATTATTTTTGTATTTAATATTATTTTCATATTATAATTTAATATTGATTGTTGGGTATCCAATTCGTTAATTTTGGATAGGCAATAGGAAAAGTTCTATAATTTTATCACATGTTAACGGAAGAATGTTTTATCACTCACATTTTTTTAATAATGTTAAAGTCAGCTAAATCAGTTTTAATCATCTAATAATATTTAGTATTACACACCAAACATTTCAACCAACATTATTAATATTTTAAATAATATATATATCATCATCAACCAGTCTGAAGTGTCCACTGCTGGCCGTAGGCCTCCCTCAAATCTTTCCACTCTTCTCGGTCCTGTGCCACTTGGACCCAGTTTCCCCTAAATCTCTTTAAGTCATCTGACCATCTTGTCGGAGGTTTGCTTTTGTGTCTGAGAGCATCCTGTCTTGGCCGCCATTCTAGTATTAGCTTGGTCCATCTATCATCCGTTCTTCTGGCAATATACCCAGCCCAGTTCCATTTGAGTTTTTTAAGCAGATATATAGCAACTGTTATTCGTGTACGCTGTTTTATAACTGTACTGGGTATCTTGTCTCTTAGAGATACACCAAGCATTGCTCTTTCCATAGCTCCTTGGACTACACGGATTTTTTCTATGGACTTTTTCGTCAGTGTAAGTGTCTCTGCGCCATATGTAAGTACTGGCATAACGCACTGATGGAACACCTTCCTCTTTAAGCACATTGGTAGATCTGATTTTAACACATATCTTTATAGTTTGCCGAATGCTGCCCATGTTAGTCCTATTCTTATTTGTATCTCGTGCGTCTGGTTATCGCGACCAATTGTTATTTTGTGCCTCAGATATTTATATGAATATACTTATTCTATATTTGCTCCGTCTAGCTAAACATTTCCACTAATAACAAGATTGGTCATTGGTTTGGGTGTTGAATAATTTATGCGTAGTCCAATTTGATCTGACGCCCGTTTAAGTGTTTCTAGCATATTTTGTGCTTCGTGTATTTTGTCCGTAATCAGCACCAAGTCATCAGCAAAACGCAGGTTATTGAGCATTTCCCCGTTAACATTAATGCCCAGTTCCTCCCAGTTTAGTCTTTTGAACATATTCTAATAGTGCTATGAACAATTTGGAGGAAATGGTATCGCCTTGCCGTACTCCTCTTTTAATACGGAATTTATTTGTGTTTTCATGTAGCGATACAGATGCTGTTGCATGGTCGTATATATATTTTAAAAGGTATAACGGGTATCTATACGACATTCGGCTAGGGTCTTGAATAATTTGTGTTGATCGATAGAGTCGAATGCCTTTAAAATGAGGGGTTTATTATACTCAACACATTTTTCTATTAGGGACTTCACCACCAACAGATTGTCATTTGTACCGAAGTTCGATCTAAATCCAGCCTCTTCTTTTAGTTGATATTGTTCTAGTTTTAGGGAGAGACGATTTGTGAGGATTAGGGAGAGACGATTTTTGTGAATAATTTGTACGTGTAGCTCAGTAAACTAATAATAGGCTGGTAGTTGGTAAGGTTTGTTTTGTCCCTTTTTTTTATGTAATAGGATTATATTGGCATTATCCCATTCTGATGGTGTTCTTCCTTCCAAAGACATTTCTTGAACAATATTTGCATTGAGAACCTTTTCTCCTCCTTCTTTAATTGCTTCAGTAGCTATATTGTCGTCACCGGCAGACTTATTATTTTTTCATACATTTGCCGCCGATATTTCATCTAAAGTAATATCTGGGATTTCTTCTGAGCCTTGATTCATCACAGTTGGTATGGTTATCACGAGTTTCTAGGGGTTTGGGTTGTCATATAACTGCTGGTAGAAATTTTTCCGTAAACACACAGAATATCTGCTCTATTTGATGTTATCTCTCCTTCTGCGTTTTGCAACTTTGAATTAGTGCCCTCCCTTATGCTTGCCTCTTTTGAAAAACTTTTAATCCTTGATTTCTCTCAATGAGTTGCGTTATTTTGTTGGTATTGTGGGTTCTGATGCCTTTCCTTATCTCTTTTGATATCTTCTTGTTAAGTTTCCTATAATCATCTGAGTGTTTGTTTGTCATAACTCTACGGTGTTTTATCAGATCTTTAGTGTTTTGGGTTAGTTTTGTGTTTCCCTGATTATCTTTTTTAGGACAATTTTCTTTAAGAGCTTGCGTTAAAATAGTTTCAATGTGATTATTTATATCTTTAATCTCCATATTTTCCATTCTTTCCAGATTTCCTAAGTTTTCAGCTGCCATTGCTCTATATTCTTCTGGCTTTTGGTGTTACCCATTTTCTCGTGGTCCTCTTCTTTATCATTTTTCGTCGTTCAGATTTAAGGTTCAATCTAGGTTGAATCTCTATCTTTAATCAATTCTAGTTCGAACTATTCGGTGGTCACTTCCTATAGAGAATTCGCTGTACAGTACTTGTACATCTCTAATTATCCATTTTTATCAGTCATGATGAAATCTATTTCGTTCTTGGTAATTCCGTTTGGACTTGCCCAGGTCCATTTTTCAGTCAGATAAATTTTAGGCTAGTTTAATTATTCAATACTTTTTCGTAAAACTATTTCTACAACTCTCATAAAAAATACGATTTAACAAATATCTGAACTTTATACTTTTAACGAATAGCTGAACTTTCCAAATAAAATAAATTCATCGGGATATTTTCACTTTTTTCGGTGTTAATGACTAAAACAAGGGGTGACACATGTTGCGGTCACGCAGCCGTAGCTGCCAACTATCCAACACGAATTTATCTTACGTCACGTGCAGCCGTTTCCCATAGGACCTGCCCTCTCTAATGGAAAGAAAAAGGAGAAGGGCGGTTTGGATAACCAGGATGAGGGCAGCGATGTAGAAGTCGGGCGAAGCCATCTGAATTTGTTAAAATCAAATAATTATTGTCAGCTCGAAGTTCGGTATTTCTATGCGTGGCGGAAAAACTTTAATGAAAATGTCAATAATATTTTGGAGAGGAATATTCGGCTTTCGCTTCTTGATGGATGGGCTTATCGGTCTTATTGAAAATTAGGATTTTTTAAATATAAAGTTTTTTAAAATTAAATACTCTCTATCCCCCTGCTTAGATATTAATTAAACTTATCTACTTTAATTCAGCGAAAATCCTATAATAACGGTGTCTCAGGAATAAATGCAAGTATTTTATCGGTAGTATCATAGCATAAAGAAACAAGTAGTTTTACTCCTTGTCAAATCCTTTGTTCTTTTTCTGCCACTTTATTTGATCTTGTTCTCGCGTCACGTGACTACTGATGTAGCTGTATAGTCGAGATCTATAACTAGGCAAAGTATAGTCGTGGTACTCGCCATAGTTTCCCAGAGATGTATTTAGGAAAATATGAGTTCACAATAAAATAAAATAAAAAGAAAATAATAATCGAGTAAAAATTTGATTGAAAACAGAATATTTTCGCATTTCGTGTAAGTAACAATTCTTCTGTGTCTGAAAATCTTCTGATGGAAAGAATTGAAATACTTGTGAGTGCCATTTGTTCAGTTTGATAATATGTTTATAGTGCTTCGAGAGAATTCAATGTTACCACCTTCTATGTTATCCACATTCTGTATGTTTATAAGTTATAAGTTCACATTTTATAAATTTCTACAAAAAAAAAATAGTGATTCACTCCTATACGAGTACATGTAAATGCCGATCCAAGGTTTGGCTTGCCAGGATGGTATATGCTCACAACATTTTATTTCAATACAAAGTGTCGTTTGCCTTGGGCCCTCTGGAAACACCAATAGGTAATTAGCGATTTTTTTCACTGTGATAGAGCTATGAATGTGTAGAAAAAAGTCAAAATTGGTCGTATTTAAAAAACCACTAAGTAGCTATAGACTATGACATGATATTTTTGGAATAGGTATTTTATGTCAAATGCATTATGCAAAAAATTATGAGCAACTTTGGTATAACAATATATTTGAATTAAATAGATATGGAACTTTTTTATAAAAATAGGTCACCTTGTATACAACTGTTTTCGTACATTTGTTTACTCATTTATCATGTTTTGTCGTCTATATCATCACATTTTCTTCTGAGCTGTCGTCTTGCTCAGAGTTCAATAACTTTAGTGAAATATCGTCTTTCTGCATATTTTTTTTTGTTTTTTTTTACATTTGCAACATTTACACCAACCGTAAATCGTTCTCCAAAACATTCTCCAGTATTTATAACAATTATTTCTTTGTACAGGAGCTGCAATGATGTATAGAAAATAAATCATTGAAACTGTTCATCAGATTTCTGACTTTATATAACTTCAACACAATTCGTTCTATGTATTTCCACAGATAACATAAATTATATGTTATCTGTGTTATTTCTAATAACTATTTATAAATTCAATTAGCACCTTACCTGATATATTCGTCGAGCCTAATGATGCACCATATCTCAATAGTTCTACGACAGTCAGATCATCAGCATATCTAGAAAGTGAATTGAATGTAAACAGGGTGGTCCGAACTGTATTCCGGAAATTTCGGTAGCATATTCTGCAAATAAAAATAAGTAAAAAAGTTCGTATGAATGTATATCATGAAATGCTTAGTTTCTGATATACAGGGTGTAGAAGATTCATTTTTATTTCGATTTTTTCCAAATAATTTCTGAATTGACGTCAATATTTGGATGACAATTGGTGTCGGGCAGTTTTTTGGTATGAGAAATTTGATTTTGATGTCAATATGACCCCTACTTGTAGAAGGCGCCACTTACATATATTTTAACTGGTTTGAAGAGTAATAACTTTTCGTCCGTACCTGTATAAAACTACTGAGTAAAAAATGTATATTTACGACGTTTTTTACGTAAAAAAGGTTTCTAGATAAAAATCTCTACGAGTAACGGTTCTCGAGATATTTAGAATCGAAATTATCAATACTTGTCGTCTTTGACATAAATTAAACATGTTATCTAAATAGTTAGTAGACTGAAATCATAAGTTCAACAGAAACTGTTTTACCATCATTTTTTTGATCATCAAAATCAAATTTCTCAAGTCAAAAAACTCCCAGAAACCAATCTTCATCTAAATATTGACCTAACTTCAGAAATTATTTAGAAAAAATCGAAATAAAAATGAAACTTCTACACCCTGTATCTCTGAAACTAAGCATTTTAGGACATACATTTATACGAACTTTTGTCTTTTTTTATCTGCAGATGCTGCCGAAGTTTTCGGAATTTAGGTCGGACCACCCTGTATATTGAAAATGTTCTGTTGTTGATTGTTTATATTTTATTTGTTGTATATTCTGTATTATTTGCTTCTTTCAATCATATATTTTATCAACAGATTAATATATTTTTTTTAAACAAATACTATCCTCATGAACATATTCCACTAGTTCTTTGTATAAGCCTTGTATATAGACAGGGGTATAAGATACAGTCGAAAGATATTGCAAAAAAATATCTTTCGATTTTTGTCTAACAAAACGTTGTTCTAAAATTGACTATCATAGCGATACTTTAGTAGAATAATTGTAAGAAAAAATTACCAATATGTTGACTTAGGTATAAATCACCCATATGCTACACACGCTCTATCACGAGCTAGATATTCTGTGCTACAACCTTTCTTGTATGATATATGAAAGATTTATTTTACCTAATAGCGTAATGCAGGGGGGTTCTAAATAGAAAGTCTTTTCCATTCAGATTTGAATATAGATCATTCAGATTTTTATTCTTGATAACATCCATTATCTTTCTATAACATTCCGGATAGTGATTAGTTTTTTGTTGGAACTTTTTCAGAATAGTGCATAATAACTGTGGAATCCCTTCATCCTCTCGTAAAATTAGTTCAAGTATTTTATCCTGATTTTCCTTTTCTTTTTCTCTCTGAAAAATCAAATGTATTAGGTGTAAAAAATTATATGTTTTGAATTTTGATTTTATGGCGATCGAAGTCAACCCAGACGCTAGTACAGAAAGACGGAAATATTTTTTTGATTCTATCGAGGCTGTGGAAACAGATTTCAATTAATGTTTTGTTATCGTAGAGAAAGATATGATATAGATGTCGTAAATAAACTTTTTGTTTTTTTTTCTCATTGTTAATATATATAATATACTCCTAATTACAGAATGGATTTATCTGTTTTCGCGTTAGTAAAAATAAAAATTTTATTTTTATAATGCAAAACGTTTTTTAATAAATCCAAAAATGGATCTGCATGATCTGCAAAATATTAGCAATTCCGTTACAGTATCTTCAGATAAACCGTATACCATTAAAGAACTTTGAAAGACGGATACACCTTTTTTCGAAACAGACCTATATTGGGTTTAAACTAACTTTTATCAACATTATTATCATATTTAATTATTTTTGCTCAAAAGTGAATTATCTGTTTTTTTTCTTGTTACTCTTTATTTACTTACCCAGACAGTTATTTTGCTATCAGCATCATACTTGTCAAAAATATAAGCTGCTGGTATAAGCCACTTATTTTTAAAACATAACTCTAATGCGTTATATTTAGTACCATCTACATCTATGGTATCTGATTTATTTATACCTGATATATAATTTCTATTTCCTTCTTCTTGGCATTTTTGCAACCTTTCAAACAGGTTAGAACGGTTGGAAAATCGTGAACTAGACTTTGGATGAACAATCTATAAAATACTTCTAATAATATCCATTAATAATATTTATTATATTACAGCGTGTTTTTTTTACAAAATCAGTTAATGATTGATTATAATTATTGTTGTCTATTTAATTAAAGGTGAATAGGACTACAAAAAAGCTTTACGTACTTCACATAATTATCCTTACCCCTAATTCTTTTTCAAACAGTTCTATTGTCAATCTCAATTGTTTTAATTTATGATTTGTGACAGCCAACTCGTTTACAGTAATCTCATTCTCATCTGTCAGTTCTTTCTGGAAAACTGTTATATAACGTTTATCCACATAAATACAAAAATATGATAAAAATAAAGTTTTTCTTAAATAGAAACGAAAAATTTCAACACATTATTTTTTTATAAAAGAAAATATCAAATATTTTCGAAATGTCTTAGAAAAATTGTGAACGTGAGAGTGGAATTAGGAATTTTGAAGGTGCCCGGTGGCGTAGAGGTACAGTTCTCGTCAACCAATTCAAAGGTTGTGGGTTCGAATCTTACAGCCGGCATTTCATCAGCCGACTATTTTTAATAAAATAAAAATATTTTGAGTACCTAGGTCGACTCAGCCTTAAATAAGTACTTGGGATTCACAATCCTGAGGTAATAATAGGCGGTTGAAGCGTAGTGCTAGCCACATACCTTCCTTGTATACCGAACGGCTCTAGTATTTCAAGCTGTACCTTGCTACTCCCAAGGCGTCAAGTGCTATATAGGGGAGCTATTATTATTATTGAACGTGCGAGTTTAATATTTTTGTGTCATTATAGGTCATTGTAACAAGGCAGGTGTTAAAATTATCATATTTTTGTAGCTTTGTAATTCTACTACGAGAAAGTAAAAAAAATACTACGTTAGGAATTTTGATTAACATATTTGCTTTTTTTATATTATGACCCATACGTGAAAGATAATTTATGCTTAATTGTTATTGTTGTAAAATTGGCACATGACAATAGAAATGAATTTAAACTATTCTTTTTGAGGTTTCGGTATTTTTTCATCTAGCCTTACTTTTTGCATAAGTAAATAAGATATTTTAATTTGCTATCTATTACTCTAAATTGCCACACAACATGTCATAATGATTTTGCTTTGTTATTGAACATATTGAAATAATTTAGTTTAACTTTTTATTCCATACTTAAAGAATAAAAAAAGACAAATTATGAATTTTCCATTCGGTACTTTTCGACAAGCAGGGTCTACATTTCAATAAAAAAAACACAAGTCAAACTTACCAATAGTCTAACTTTACGCATTTGTTCGTTTATGTAAATTTCTTCGGCCCATGATAATGCTGTTCTCCTGTTATCTTTGTCCTTCAAGTTGATATTTATATTCTTGTCGATTAGCAATTGCACACATTTGTAAAATTCCGATGACATGTGTTTTCCATGGCGAATAAGGGTTATTAAAGCAATTGATGCTAAAAGACAAATTTAAATTTAAAAATACCAATGGTAATCCCAAAAACTATGAGAAACATTCGTCTCTTTATAGCGAACTAAAAAATGAAGACGCGGTTGTTTACATTTTACACTTAGAATAAATCTTCAGAAAAACCTTCACTGTGAAAAAATCATTCAATCGAGAAACGACTCTTCATTCAAAAGTTGTTCGGGGGGATCAAATTGTTTCATTGTTCATCTCATGTTTTCCCTTTTGAAAATATATACTAACACTATGGATAATTCCTCCAAGTATATTATTAAGAGTGAAAAATGTAAATGAAACTTTAGATACTCTGAGTACTATATCGAAGAAGCTTCATTACTATATCCAAGGCAATTAATGCGTCGAAGAAATTCATATGCATCAAAATCCGCTTAACATAGAACGTTTTAATCGTACGGTATATCTAATTCTTACCATCTGTACCAGATTGATTTATTTGAGATAAATCAGTATGTTCAAGAACTTCCAACATTCTCTCATAGTTGGTATTTCGGACAGCATCATCTAATTGCTTTATTTTTTCTGGGGAAGCCATAATTGCCTGGTTCTAGAATAAAACATGTTTAATAAACTAGTTGACAATAATGTTGTTGCACGGACTGAAATGTTGTGGCTTTTATATAAATAAATATGAAATTTAAATTCAAAATAAAGTTTGTGAACAAAAAAAATATTTCCAATTAAAAATAGAATATCAATTTTATTGACTGGTATCGACAAAGAAGTGTAAATAAACAAGATTTTTAGTTTGGTTCTAAAATTTTATAGTTAACTGGAGTAATACGTGAAAATAATATCCAGTTTCCCATTTTCACTTTTTTCTCATTGTCCAAATAGCATGTTTAATTTTACAAGTTGACGTTTAGGATTCGAAACACTGACTTTCGGACTTTCTATATCACTATTATTTAATGCTCTCATAAGTCTAAAATATATTGTTATTTAAAATCCATAGAACTTATTAGAACACTAGTAAAAATTATTAGAATTCTGTCGAACTATTGTATACAATAAATTATTCTCCGATTAATCGGTGAAAACGTTTTTATGACTGTGATTTCGGTTTATTTGTTAATTATAATATAAATTCAGTATAAAACTAAAAAAGAGAAGAAAAAGTACATTATTATAATAACACTTCAGCACATCCATTTCAGCTACAATGACTGAGGTCAATAAATATGTATAATTTAAAAACAATGTTTGTGTGAAATTTGTAGTGTTAATACAGAAATTAAAGTATATTTTAACTTTTGATTCTTTAATGTTATTTGTTCTTTCTCATCTTATTATATACATATGTAATATTATTGGGATATATGAATTATTTTGGATTAGGAGGATCGTTCAAAAATAAACCGAAATATTTTATTAAAAAAAATATTTTATTAATATTGATTTCGGCGATAACTAGGAAAATAATTATATGTCTATATTTTTACTATATTTTGTAGAAAAAGAAATAAAAATAAAACTTGCCAGCTTATTTTGTTACTTTGTTTAAATTTACCAGCTCACTTCGTTATCAATAATTTTTTTATAATATCTGTTAATATGAAAGTGTCAAATTCAACTGGCAAAAGTCAGTTATTATGAATGAAAATGTTATCTGAAATTATCAAAATTGGAACTGTTATCACTCTTTATCATTTGTTGATATTACATATCAGTATAGATATACAGGGTGAGTCTTAAATAAGTGCAAATATATTCAGGACTTGTAGACCTCAATAAAAGAAACATAAAAGGATGGTAAAAGGCTTTTTTCCAGGCAAGCCAAATTATAAAATAGAAAACAAATTTCTTGCAGTACAGGTATATAATAAAATTATATAAGGATTCTTGCCACTTAACTGCTAATATAGAAATTTAATTCTATGCTGTGTTTGTCATAATGCGGATCAACCTGCTCTCACTACCGGTTTCGGAGCCCTACTCCATCATCAGGTGAGCTTATTCAGGTAGCATCAGGTAGCGTAGAATTAAATTTCTATATTAGCAGTTAAGTGGCAAGAATCCTTATATAATTTTATAATTCTTATATTTATATATTTTTTAAAAAATATTAATTACTTAAAACAAATTAATTAATAATATTGCTAATGTATATAATTAAACTTATAAAAATTTGCCATTATCAACAAGATTATTTAAATCAAGTTCACGACTTATTTTGTTTAGTCTAGCAGAAATAAGTTCTTGTAATAGAATATGCCCTTACAAGGGTTAGGCCGAAATGAATCTTATTGTGGCTTTTTTACTTAATGTAACCTGATATATCGGCTAATTATTGTTCAGTGGATAATTATTAAAGTAGTAGCTTTTAATTTTTTATGAAAAAAGGTACGTCTATGCCATTTTTCTACATTAAAAATGTATTTGTTAAAATTGCTTTTGAATACTTGCCTGTGTTTAAAGTATACGGAAAGAAGCATAATTTGAGTTTTCGCAATCCATAATTGGGCGAATTTGTTAGGTTTATTGCAGAGCAGATACTTTAAATGAACACCAAATGAATTTAACTACAGAACTAGAATTGCATCCACAAATATGCTGCTCCTTATTTAAGGACAAGAACTTTGTCAGGTACATATCGTTAAGCATTTTTCCAAGCTGCAGATTGAAATGTTATGAATCTATAATAAAAACATGTCTTTATTTATCGTGAGAAAATAAAAGTTTGGTTACAGAATCATCCATATGGTACTTCAAACTTAAATTATAAAGTTTGAAAGAGAAACACTCTTTCGGTTTTCTAACACCACCCATCGGGCTCTTACATTACATTCCATTCTGTATTGATTGTCTTTATTTTCGGCGAGATACTGGAGCACTGGAAACCCTTAATCCAAAATTAGTGGGTAGAAACCCTTCCTAATAAATGGAACTATTCTCTATCGAGTTTCCATTTAACTCTAATAGATTTTCGCTGAGGAAAGAAACAGAGCAAAACAAATTTATTTACCTATTTTGGTCCCTACTCGATAAATTCAAAGTTTCAACCGTTCTGGTTTTAGTCAATTGATTGGATGCCAAAGTCGGAGGCATGTAAATTTGATACTCACAGAATTTGGAACTTTCATTGTCTATATTTTTATTTAATTTACAGAACGTTTCGGTGAGATGCATCACTGATCAAGTGTAAATTCTTCTAAATAAAATTATAAAGAAAATGTCTTGTCGAGCTTTATTATTTGCAGACAAATTAAAAATATTTCATACTGTTAATATTGTTATTATTGTAGTATTGAGATCACTGTCACTCAAAGAAGTAACGTAATAAGCCACATATACTTGATAGATAAGTTGCAAAGGATCTCGGTGTTTACATGTATAAATAAAATCAGCAACCAAAACCGTAGGATCTTGCCTCACTATTCTGTATAATTCGCTTATACTATTACGATTAGAATACGCATCTGTAATATGGTCACCGATATACGAAACACACATTCAACGTCTGGAATATATTCACCGTAGATTTCTCAAATTACATTTGGCTGATGACTCACAAAGAGGTACAGATCAGCAATTGCTGCTTCACAGGTGGAACTTTTCATCACTCAGAGAGCTGCAGCTTCGCTCCTTATTAATACTTCTATTTAAAATATCCAACAGCATGACAGGCTGTTCATGTCTCTGGAGTGAATTAAATTGTCAAGTTGCATTTATTGTAACTAGACGTCATCACACCTTCCGCATCGAAACTCTTCGTACCTGTAATGCTACTAAAGCCCCACTCTATATGCTGTCACAACTTTAATAACATTGCTGTTTACTATTCACAATTTCAGGTAAATTTAAATGAAGGAAACCGATTATTTAATATAGAAATAAAATTATCTATGGTGTCAGAATTTGTGTCAAAAATGGCAAATATATCATCCACATACCTAAAACAAATTCGTGAAAAAAGGAGACAATGGATTGTCATACATTCCCGCTGTTCACAAAAGTTGTTATTAAATTGAAAACAAACTCTTTAGTTTGCTGTTGTAACATCAAAGGTTCGAACTTATCGAACCCAAAATCTGGCTTCGATATATTGATGATAACTTTATAATCTGGAATGGAACCGATGGACAGTTGGATTCCTTGCTCAATCATCTTAATTCACGAAATAACTCAATTAGATTCATGATTGAGAAAGAGAAAAACTTCTGTCTGCCGTTTCTGCATGTTCTTGTCAGTAGAAGCGACAGATCTATTAGCACTGCTGTATATAGAAATCCAACATATATGGGACAATATTTAAATTCTTAGTCGAACCATACTGAAGCAACCAAAAGAGGTATAATTAAAATACTATATTATAGGGCTATCACTATCTGCAGTGACCAAGAATCTCTGAATTCTGAACTAAATAATATTAAAACCAATTTGCTGCAAAATCCCTAGACAATATTATATCCTATTGTAAGTCCGACTCATTGGTACGCCAGCCTGAGGAGGATGCGTCTGGGACTACTCTAAGAAGTGTCCTAACAAAAACAAAACCTGAATCACCACACCAAGAGAAAGAGTGCATCTACCAGGTGCCTTGCAAGTGCGGTGAGGCATATATTGGAGAGACAAAACGTCCTCTAGATGTAGGACTTGATGAACATAAAAAACATACGCAAAGAGGTGAAACAATGAAGTCGGGCATTGCAGATCATGAGTGGTCCAAGCACCACAACATAAATTGGTCGGAAGCCCGGGTTGTCCACAAAGAACCCCATTGGAAAAAGCGCAAATTTAAAGAGGCTGTATTTATTTCTAACAATAATAAAATCTTTAACAATCGAAGTATGGAAATTTCAACAATATGGCAACCACTCAAAAACGCTCCAATGCAGTTATTCTTAGTGGAATACCTAATGCTTGACTGCACCCAACAAATTCACTCGGCTTTAGTATATAAGCTCAGTAGTTTTAGGATAGTTGATAAGTCCGTAATTATTTTAGTCTTAATACTGAATCATTGTCTACCACATTCAAAGTAACCAAAGGTTCCTCTCAACTGTAACCTAAGAAGGTTTAAATTATCGCATTTTTTAATAATCCAAAATTTAATTTTTAGTAGGCCGATTATGCAGCCTAAGGCAAAAAGGATTTTGTTTACTTATGTATATTCGAAGCTAAAACGCTTCAGATTTAATAAAAAGATGGAGTTCCGCGATTCTCTCTCGGTCCCTTGCTTATGGTTTGATTGATTGAGCGTTAAACACAAAGACGTACATCGGCTTTTACTGATTCGCAGGAGAAAGGGGCACTTAAACCAGTCCGATGCGAACCTTTTCGTCGAAAAGCAATTGAATGAGGAAATTTCCATAATATTTTTTCTTCGACCCGTCAGGGGAATATCCCTCTTGGCCACTTAATATTTCACCAGATGGCGCACAGTCTCTTTTTTCCGAACGCAAAAGAGGTGCATATTTAATGCCATTTTCCATAAAGACTTTTACCGAAGCGACGAAAAAATATGGTTTGCATCTTTCCAGAAAAGAAAAAAGGGAATAAAGCTTACACTGTAAAAAATCAGCCTGAGTGAACACATATTTCTCAGGGAGTGAATTTTTTGAGTGAAATAATTGAGTACATTTTTATCTAAAATAGAGTAAATTCATCATTTTACTCAAATATGATCTCTATTTAATCAATAGCTATTGAATAAGCTCATGTTCGAGTTATAACCCCTATCTTTGAGTAATGGAATAGAAAAATTCACTTAAAAACTCATGTTATAGTTTTACACAATAAAAATTTGAGTTAAATCACCCAGTTTAGAGTATTTTCGCTCATTACTAATCATACGTCATACGCGCTTCTTCGATACCGAATAAGCTATTTCCCTGTTCCTCAGTTTTTAATTATCTGTTCGAGTCGTTCGAATCAGGTTGTCTTGTCCTACAAATAGGTTGTCTTGTTCCTTCGAAGGTGCCCAGGTTACAAGTCCATAGTGTATGTGTGTGTGATGTAAAGTGTGACAGTGGCCGCGTGGCGTGGTGAAGCGAATACGAACTCATAACTCCTAAGTATGTTTTATGTTAAGAACATTTTTTTTCACATCGCAGAAATCCGCCCAACATATATTCAAATTCGACTGCATCTACTGATTGCCGCAATGCTCGGATGTTTCCTGGACTAATTAGCGTAGCGAAAATCTAGGTACTTTCCCTCAATCTGGAACTGGGAACTGGAACATTTGGCAGAATAACATTTTTTTTTAATTTTCAGGAGGAAAAGTATCTGGATTTTCCGGAGGATTTTCGTTATTAAAAGTTAGTTTAGAAATTAGAAATATTCGAGAATGTTGGTAGCCGAGCTGACGAATGCTCTTAATAAAGCGGATTTTTGCGATGTGATGCAACTTTTCTAGACATCTAGCTTAAAAAGTTCCTGTATTTTTTCCAAAAAGAGTTGAAAACTTTTTAAAATGTTTTTGATATTATAATAATAGTGTTATATTTGGTTTTATTTGTTTTTTTGTCAAATAAAAATGACAAATAAAAATATTTTTGAAGGTTCTACAGTTTTTTATTTGGTTTGTTAAAAAAAACGAAATATTCTAAATGATTTTTTTAAAAGCTATGTAAGCTAACTTGTTATTTTATTACAAGTGACCAGATGCCTCCCAAAAGTGAATTTTAGGAAATGGACATGTTCGAGACCATGTCCTAAACTGAAACTTACCTTTGAAAGGCACCTGCCCACCTGTTATAAAATAACAAGTTAGCTTACATATAGCTTTTAAAAAAATAATTTAGAATATATTTCTCAATACTGAGTGAAATTAATACTCAGATATGAGTACTAATCGAGTTAAGTGTAACACAAATTTGAGTAAAAGTCACTCAATAAAAGGTGTCTTGAACTCAACACTTAGTGAGTTCACTCATTTTAAAGTGAATAAATTATCAAAATCGACCAAATCCTACTCAAGGTCTAATCTCGATTGAGTGAAAACACTCAGTGCTTTTCACTCTGAGAATTGAAGATTCATTCGGTTCTGTAGAGTGGAAA
Source organism: Sitophilus oryzae (assembly GCF_002938485.1). NCBI lineage: Eukaryota > Metazoa > Arthropoda > Insecta > Coleoptera > Curculionidae > Sitophilus > Sitophilus oryzae. Next base: position 193,123 of record NW_022145800.1, on the reverse strand, counting down.
TTTCACTCAATCGGGTGTGGACAGAAATTGAGAAAGTATTGAGTGAAATCTGAGTGAAATTTCACTCATTTTTTTTTACAGTGTACAAGTATATTTTAGATTATTTGAGTTTTATTAACTTTGTTAGGTAATATTAACAATGGTATTTTTTTCACATTGTTGTTCAAATACTGTTACACACTGCAAATTCACAGATCTACTCTGTTCCCCTTTCTTGAGTTATAACTCGTGATACAATCTCAGCCAGTATCTGAAAGGATTTTACATAAGTTTTTACAGCTCAATCTTCGATATCAGTGGTACCAAAGTTTATGGCATGAATGGTTGTCGTCTCGGTGCACTCAGTGATGCGGTGTTATGTTGTTTCCCCATTTTCCACACAGAATCTACAATCGCCGTTGTTTTTTAGCTTCAATCTACTGAAGTGTTCATTGATGAGACCTGTTAGAAATCCTATGACAATCTGAAGGTTGTTCTTACTTAAATCAAAGAAAATCTTAGATTTTCCTTCGCTTATCCTTGATATAATTACCATGTAGTTTCCAAATAAACATACTCATCAGCACGAACTTTTTTGGAGTATTTTTGATCTGTGGCCCGGTCCAATCGCCTGTGTTGTCATTCCGTTTTCGTGCTCGTCAGCGACGACTGTAACCAAATGGCTAGTGTTGCGTGTGTCGAAAATTAAAAAGAAAAATGCCGAAAAGACCATTCAAAGACAAGGACCAGGACAAATACGGTGGAATAAAGAGATTAAAAAAGCAATTTAGGGAAATGCAAGAACATTTAAATAAGATTTGTGACCCTAGTGAATCATCTTCTGAAAAAAAAAGTCCTGGCAATGAGTTCTGCTGTTTAGTCCTAGTGAATATCGAATATTTTTTCGTCTCTTCTGGAGCTCGAAAATGCGGGCAAATTGAGTCTCACAAGACATACACCAGAATGGAAGGGCATATCTGAGATGCGACTCAAAAAGTGCCTAATAAACAGTTCTAGCCACTGACCTTAGAAACAGATCTTAATGCAAAACAGGCAGAGCTTAATTTTTTCAACAAAGCGTCGATATACATTATACATGTCTCATTTCAGAGAATTGTCTACAACAATCGCTAAGAATTTTACATATTTTACGACGTCAATGGTGGTGTTGTTAAGTACAAAAGGCTGCAGCGAGTTTTTATACGACAAAGCTTTAGTTTTAGAAATTTTGAGACTCAGGAGCTTCGAATCGCACCAAGATTTAATGGTGATTAAGTCATTTGATATAACCCTATGAAGTGCCGTAGCGTCCTTGTTGCTCCAAGTGAAGGTAGTGTCGTCCCTAAAAAGACATATTTACCACTGAAATTTATGTTAAGAATGTCGTTAATAAAAAGAAGAAACAAAATAGGGCCTAGCCTTGTGGTATTCCACATTCTATTGGCTTGCTAAAAGACAACGTGGTATCCACCCTCACAGTGTATCAAACGGAATCCACCGGAATCCACCTATTTAAATGTGAATTTTATTAGGCATATTTTTCTATTTCACTTATTTTCTATGTACTATATGATATTTTTTTTTAAATAGACATGCTATGTATGTATTGTACAAGAGTGCAGCTTGCTTAAATATTCAGAAGAAATACTATGACCAGTAATCACTCCCACTACTGAAAACTTTGGAGAATATTGACTGATAGATCTGTCAATAAGAAAAATTAACAGAAACAGGGGGCACATTGTGGGAAATAATAGATGGTAAAAAAGAGTTAGTAGACATTGTAATAGAAATATTCATAGGGGAACTTCTGACCTCCGCTTAATAACTAGTATACTATGTAGTAACTTTTTTTAAAAAAAAAGGAATTTCATTTTCATCAATTTTGCTTTTTTACTTAAACGTAATCCAATTTGTTGGCAACCGCCCATCCTCTAAATAAACGTCTTTAGAGGTTTTTCTTCCCGTACCGTCTTGTTCCGGAACTAGAACGGCTTTAATGAATTAAGATAAGAGACTCGTATTAAGCCGCTACGACGAACTTAATGATCCAAATAACATCCGTAACGCTAAATTTGTAGCTCCTGCTGCCTCAGCATTGCCATATTAAGCGGTTACGCAATGTAAGGGCTGCCGCTTGTCAAACGGCTGATGCATTGTGTGCCTTGAAATATGGGTGAGGTACGTTAAACCTTCGCGTGCTACACTGATAAAAATATATTCTTGAATCAAGAGCATACTTTCGGCTCAAGACCATATGACTTTCATACCCCGTGCTTTTTTTATTTTTACTGTAAACATAGGGCTTAATACAGTGCAATGCTATTTTGCTAAGTATGTTCATTTTTAAAGCGGAACAGTCGCATTGGATTTGAGTGTAACCCTTTGTGTAACCAATATATAACCTAACCAATATACTGACACAACAAATAATATTTTTTGTTTTAAAATATTTTTTTTTGTTTAGCTAAAAATAGTTCTAGCTCAAAAAATTACCAAAAATCCTAAATTTCGATGAAAAAAAAATATTTTGAATTTTATTTCATGTCTTAATTTTTTGGCGAAAAAAATAGTATTACCTGTCGGTATTTAATTAATGGATGATAAAAGATTGGTTATGGACTGACAACAGGGGAGTGATTTACAAATTACAATGACTGACGCCTATGTTCAGTTAAAATAAAAGCACTGTATGTCGATGTTCTGATATTTTGGTTCAAGTATCTAACATCCCCAACAGCGATAACGCTTACCTACTTAATTTAAAAAAAATACTCTTAAATGGAGAATAAAGTTTTTTGTTCCGGTGTCATAGAATTTAATACCCATACATTTGGAATTCAAGAGAATATTTCTATCTGTATAGAAGGGGCTTGTTAATTATTTTTTATTATAACAAAATAGAAAGTAAAAAAAGTCTAACTTGAATATTTTGTTCATTAATACATAAATTTTTTTAAGAAAATACATGTTTTAGTCCTCTAAAATGCTCATCGAAAAGTAAAGGTTTAAACATTAACATTTCAATTAATGATAGTTTTGTGTATTACAGTGTTGCCACACAACCCTTTGAGGGTTTACGGTTAGGGCCCCTATACATACCAGATATAAGTAATCTTATAATTAAAACAGGCAATTTTCAAAAATGTGTCTATTCATGAAACAACAACATTGGTAAATGAAATGGAGAAGTGGCAAGTCATTTTGAGTAGGTGTACAGAAAAATACATAGAAGGTACTTCCACAAATAAATCTTTGATCACAGTTGATAATGAACAGACTTTAACTACTTATAATAATATATTGGTATGTGAATGATCACACCCAATCGGTTTCGATTTGTAAACACCATTGGCACAAGAGAAGTATTATTCAGCGTGCAAGTCCTGTTTCAAAAATGCAGAGATGTGAGCTGTAAAGATTTCGCGTGTCAAAATATACTACAAAAAGGCATTTGATCGATTGGCATGGTAAAGATTTACGAATTATAGCAAATCTATATTGGAACCAATCGGTAGTTCTTAGAGTGGATGGGGAGTATACGGAATAAGTGGACATTTTGCTCGGTGTAACGCAGAGGTGCATAATATAACCAATGATATTCAACCTGTACTCTGAAAACATTTTTAAGGAGGTAATACAAGATATAGATGAAGACATCTCAATCAATGCAGATATAATCAATGGAGATATCAATCAATGATACTATAGTGTTTGCCGATACCATCGAAAGCGCATTCTTACTGTAATTGCATTACCTAACTCTGGATATAAAGAAAATATCCTAAAATTCTATGTCTATTCGGTTTTCCTTTATAGTGTAGAGACCTGGACCTTAAAGAAGGACGCTATATCAAAACTCCAATACTTTGGACTATGGCTGTGCAGGAGAATCCTGATAATACCGTGGACAAATATCGAAGTTCTTAGTTCAATAACCCCAGAACTCGTCAACATCGTCAAATACGCTGCTATATCTAGGCCACGTGATAAGGAACCAAGGAAGGTATGAGCTGCTCAAGTGCATCCTCCAAGGCAAGACTCAGGGAAAATGACGTCCACGACGCAAGAGAATTTCGTGGCTCGCGAATCTCAGATTCTGACGTCCACTCAGCTTTTCCGGTTTGCCACGAACAAAATCATTATATCCAGCATCCGTAGCGGACAGGCACTGTAAGAAGAAGAAGAATGCGAATGATTCACAAGTTTATACATTATTTTTATTCCACTTAAATGTTAGTTTTTTGACAACGAATAAGTTTTAGGAAGACACTTTTTCGAATAGATGTTTAATAATATGAAAAAAATTAGGGTAACGTATTGAAATTGTTTAGTTTAGGTAAGAATGTAAGTTAATTTAAGATGAATAGAGGACGATAATTTACAATACCATATCGGATAAAAATTAATTGCATTTGAATAGTTTTAAACAACACAACTAGTTTCCTATTTAAATCAAAACTCACGCCGATCTTGCTATGCTCTGTTAACCGATACCAAGCACTCAAACTTTATAAAGCGTTTATTTCCATGTGTAGTCACGTATGCGAAGGTGTTTTCAAAACTGTGGGGAAATAGTTTTGTGTAAACGGGCGTGTAGAACAAGTTGTTGTTTACAGACGGCACTCGAATCGCGAACTGGCGCACCGACTGACGAATTAAAATGGTTGTTCGCAATACAGAAACATACCCACTTGAAATATGTTCGAATCGAGGGTTTTGTTTGGCAAGGAGCAATTTCCTGGGTGGCCATAATTTAACATTCCGTTACACTCGCGCCTTTTTTACCTACGTAAGAGCTCGCGTGGGGTATTTTAATACCCCAATTATTTTTTGATGAGAAACATGAGAAAAAAATTTGAATGTCATATGAGTAATTATGTAAAATATATCCATTTATTTATGGATCCAGAGATTTGGGATCCTAAAACTGCTTTGACCTTATTTGCTAAGCAATTTTTACTGGATTTTACATATCTATACAATGCCCTTGGGACATTCTATCATTTTATGAATCATTTGAAGCAAAGAGCATTGCTACAAAAGAAAGCGTTATGATAAATACAGGGTGTCCCAATATTCCGTAGACAAGAACTCCTACATATTCTTGGAATCAAAATAAGTTCATTGGACATAATCTACCTCTATACAAAAGTGTTTCGTTTATCAGCTAGAAGGCATCAAACTTTAAAAAAATTAACACATTTTTCAGATATTTTAAGAACCGTTCTTCTGATTTGAATGAGACTTTGCGTGTTTTTTCTTTGCTAAGTGCTTTAATATTTGACTTTCTCAAAAATCAAGAAAAAGTACGGGAGTGAAAATTACCCCAATCTTACATAAATTTTAGTATAAGTATTTTCCACTGACTACAGATTTTCTTTTCCAACTTGTCCCTCTCGTGTTCACCTGAAAAATAAGAAAATTAAGGTCTTATTTTTTCGTGTTTATTATGACTTTGCTAATAACTTTGGTTTGAAAAAAGATATCAAGATGCGGTTTTCGCTGACTTTTTAAGCTTTTATTAATCTTTAGTATCAGCTAAAATTACATATACTATCGCATTTATTTTTTTTTTAAAAACGCGTAATATTTGTTAAGTTGTAAGATAGCGCCGCCTAGCGTCTACGTTCAAAAGCTCATTTTTATTATCTACATGGCATAATGTAGAGTTAGGAACGCTCTTTTAAACGAGCTCTATTTTGTTGGATTTCGATCATTCTCAATCAACAGATTCAATCTCCCCGCACCACTTTATTTTAGCAGATAGGCCAAAATGGTTCTAACAAAAAAGATCCAAAATTTACTGAAGATTGTGGAGGTATTATTTATAGTACGCCTTATCTAGGCAGAACTTCGTAAAAATTCCATTTTCTTATTTTCCATAGCAGTTGCGCCCTCTAGCGGCCGTTATAGAAACTTGGATAGAAACATGGTCTTTTTAGTTATAAAGTATTTTTTCCCGCAAGCCCTACGGCTAATACTTTCCGAGATACAGCCGAGATCTATTCTTAGTGGGACACCCTGTACAGCCAATTTCTGATAAAATTATGGGAAAATATGAGAATAAAAACATAACCTAAAATTCGACGAGTTATCACGGCCGCCGTTATAAAAATGCAAATGAAAACTCCACATAGTTTCTGGCTGTCTAATATGAATTTTTCATCTGAGCCGAGGCCTCAGATAAGCCAAAAGCAGAAATAAATGCGCTATCGCTCGAGGTGTAGCAAGTATCTTTCGTTCATTTTTTATTTTTAAAACATGGAATAAATTGACTTCATAAATAATGCACACGTTGCTTAGTTTCGTGATTTTCAGATTTTTAGAATAAAGTTTAATGCATATTTTATTTTTATTTCATTGTCTAGTTTCAGCATCGATGAATTAAAAACAGTGATGAAGTTTTATCCAAATTGGGGTTTGGACCATGATACAAAGAATACAAGGTGTGATATTGCGCAGGTTGGTCACTACGTCACAGGTGATAAACGGCACCATTGGTCGGCAAGCTCTGCACGCCAATTTCAAATTGACAAACAGATTGTGTCATCTGTAAAATTTGATTGTGTCAAAATGTGAAAATAATTTTTCAAATGTCAAGCCCGATGTCAAAACATAACTTTTGGGGTTATGTCCTAATTCTTCCCTATTTTAAGTCATGTGAAAATAATTTTTCAAATGTTAAGCTCGATGTCAAAACATAACTTTTGGGGTTATGTCCTAATTCTTCCCTGTTTTAGGTCTTTTTTTTATTAGTGGCAATTGAACAATATGGATATTTTTTTTTTGTATGGCGTTGACGTCACAGGTGGTATGCGCAAACTTAACGAAATTGGAGCGGCTATCGATCATACCTTGTTTTCTTTGTACCATGGGTTTGGACACATATCCGCCTATAGACAGTTATTCACAGTAAATGACGTATAATATTGTATCTAAATTAACAGATATTATTTATAACCACATACGTAATACTGACATTACTGACTTTTAAAAAATTTGTAAGTGTTAAATTATATACATTTCTTCCCTCTTCCATTTCCCCCACCCATTTCCCTCATCCATTTCCCTCACCCATTTCCCTCACCCATTTCCCTCACTCAGTTTTTCTTATTTCTCGCATCATTTAATTAAGCAAAATATTCTTGTAATATCTTTATTAATCTAACATCAACAGAAATAAACAAGAAGATTATCAATAATAATTGAAGATTTTAATACATTTATTTATTATTACAGTTGAGTGTTGGAACCTTTGGTGTTACACAGCAAAATAAAACACTAAATCACCACAATACACCAAAACACTTTTACTTTTACACTGGACGCGCATTTATTTGTTGAAATTAATGGACTTATTGTACGCGTTAATCGATATTGTTAAGGAGCCGCCCTGATGTGTTTCACTCATTGAGGTTTCACTGCTGCAAAAACTCCCGATACTCCTTGAAGATATCATATTTGCGGTTTCAGTTTGGTTGGCTACAGATGCATCCACATAACCCTCAGCCACAGCACTGGATTTCCATCCCCCTAGACGCTTCAGCTGTAAAATATCAGCTCCGCTATTTACCAGCAACGTAGCCGTAGCCGTTGTTCGTCTAAAAGCATAACCTGTGTAGGTTTTCGCATTGGGAAGTTTCATAAAGCTAGCAATTTTGTACGGAAATTTAGATATAGAATTTATCCAAAGGGTTGATTTCGAGCTTTTCCTAATCGATATTGAACAAAAAATCTCTCATTTTCAATATCTTTTCGTAACTGTATAAATTCTTTCACAATTTCTATCAAAGTTGTGCTAGTTATCATAAATGATCTGCTCTTATAAGTTTTTGTGTCGGGAATTTCTATGCAAATTTTGTTTTCTAAAATATCAATATGCATAGTTTTCATCTTCAGTAGCTCATCACTTCGACATGCCCCAGACACACATACTATAAGCGCAACCTAAAACAATGAAAAAAATATTTAAAAACAGAAAAAGAAAACATTTAAAAAAAGCCTTATTTTAATAGGAAGGAATTCTTGAGGTGCTTTCGTGAGAAAATCCTCCAAGTTTTGCCTGTTAAAAATGCTAGACTTCTTTGGCTTAAAACCTACATTCTGGCGTTGAGTGTGTGATATTTTGATATGTCAGTCAGTTTTCCCTTAATTCTAGCGTTGTTCGTATCAAGCTGCCTTGCCATGTCGCTAAAATATGCCATCAAGATTGTCTCCGAAGCAATATTCTTAGAATTTCTTTAGACACACCATTTTTTGTATATACTTTCAATGCTATCTCATATCGCACCCTACTTTTCCCTGGAAGTAAACTGGCTTCGGATCTTTTTGTAGCTTCTGAAAGTTCTGGTGGAGTGCCAGTATTAAAGTAGTCTTCATTATCAGAACTTTCCGATAACATTCTGGCTTTCTATGTTATATAAATTCGAAAAAGCGAACGAGAAATTCAAAACTGTCACTTAGTTGTTTGTTTTGCTGTTGAAGGTTTGCGCCATAACAACCACTGGTACCGGTAACTATAGATATGGAAATTCCAAAACAGAAAACGACAAATTTTCGCATATTTATTTTTTTTTAAATAAAATACTGTCCCTATTTTTTAATTAATGATGTGGTTGTAAATAAAATAGTATACAAACCTGGGAGGAAAGATTTCATTATTATTTCGAGATTTAGTTAATCTCTCAACAGTAATGAAACACTTCCCTCCTGGGTATGTAATATAATATTAAAACCTTGTACCTTGTCAAAAATGTATGTTTTGCTTATTTATGTTATGTTCTTTAAAATCAAAGAAGCGATTGCCATATATTACTAACCTCTACAGATGCATGATCAATACATTTATTTTTATTAGATTGATTTTTCAAGTTGTAGCATGTCAATAAGTAGTACATATCAAAAGTTTCATCTCAACCACAAGCCTTGAAGATAAGCCCCGTTCCTGAATCTTATGAACAAATTTTAAATTTTCGATGGGTGAAAAGTGGTGTATCCGAGGTTGGCTAGGTCAAAAGAGTCAAATTTAAAGTTGAGAAGTTAGGGAGTGGCGGATGTGGGTTAAACGAAGTTATGTTTAAAGTTAAAAAGTGCAGAAGTTTAGTGGAGTATTTGAAGGTTGTTAATTTGAGGATCTATGATGCACTTTTTTGCCCCAGACAGTTCTCGCAAGTTCAGTCCCTGTTTTAAATTACTTCTTTTATAAGTTTTAAAAGCTGAAATATTATGGCGTTGTTTTTCAACTTTTCTCTCCGAATTGCTCTAACTTTAATTTATGGTTAAATTTTATCAGTTTAGTTTGTGATGACATGAAAAGGCCATAACACTTTTATGAACTAAAATGTTCGTTTTAACATTGTTTCCTTACGAAATAATATTCTTTATTTACATGTCGTTAGTTACATTCACAGTTACATTTTGAAGGTTCTAGTTTGGTTGTCAAAGTTATTGATATCATCACTATTTACAAAATACGCTTAAATTGTAATATTCGGCATTTATGTTATTAGCAAATTAGTCTAAACTATGTTAAGTTTGAAGAGCCATATTTTGCAGTTTGTCTACATTTGAGATCGATATTTTTATTATTTCGGGCAGTATATTCTATGATACCAGTCCCCCATTTCTCTACTCATGTCATAATGACGTTCTGAAAAATTTATTTGCGACTTTGTCAAAAGCAAAGTTGTTTTATACAATGTCACAATAACCTTAACATGTCAAAATACTTGACACATAAATATACACTGCCCAAATATTCTAAAAAAATGTGTAAAGAGTCGTATTCATTTTTTTTGGAACCAGCTGTACATGCTAATCTCATGAGGCAGAAATCAGTTAATATATTAATAATTATTGATAATTTTAATGTAGAAAAAAAAAATGTAAATCGCTGTTTTACATTTCGTTCATATGGTATTTTGAAAAACCTGTCCGATGTATGTGTGCAAATCTTTTTCAATCAAACTTTGTGTTCATTAACAACTTTTAGACTCCCCTAGAAATTTCTTCAATTAAAATAATTATCACCTTCAAACAGCCGATGAACGAAAATTAAAGAAGCATGTGAGACTGCAATTCATTTAAAAGTAAACTTTACGAAAGCTACTGATAAATTCAGGATCATTTCTAAAGGCTTTATGTTCTTTTTATCTTTGATCGTATTCTAAGGATATGGTCTAGTACGCAAATGTTGTTAGTGCATTTTCCTGCAAATAAGTAATTTAGACAAAGATTTTCTTATGCATACAAATGGTAAGTAAAATATTCATTTTGTTGGTGCCATAGCGATCTTCCATTTGTGATGATTTTGGCGAACTTATAAATTTTAAAATTCATATAACTCAAAACATACATTTTTGTACCTACAATACTTGTGAACAAGACCATCGATATATCAATAGTCAACAGACCAAGAAGCTATAAAGATTTTTATAAGATCTTTGTAAAGTTGTTGACACTAATGTATGTATATTGAGTTTTGTGTGACTAATAATTTACATTTTTGTGATTATCTGTATTGGTGATTGTAACTGACGAGATAAATATAAATATAATTGATATGCAGTGTGGCCCATTAGTGCGAGGAAGTCCAATATTATCGTCGTTGTCGAAGATATAAAAAAGTTTCATACAGATGTTGTATGGTTAGGTTGTATGGTTATAAAGGGGCATATCCTAAAAATATTTTATTGTATACAGGGTGTGTCAATAAAAGTTATTATAAAGTCCACTTTTTAATTCTGCATCTAACCAAAAATTAATATACAGGGTGTTGTATTAAAAAGAGGGGATATAGCAATTTAAATATTACGATTTTGTTGACGCCATAAAAAATACCCTGTATAGGAGAGTGTAAATTTTCCATCACGGATTTACTCCGTTATCTATATATATGGCGTTTAGGAAAATATAGCTAAGTATAAATAAAGTTATATTCACACCAGTTTTTAACCATTTTTCGGATATAGTCTTTCTAACCAATGTTTAAGTAAATAAGAAATGAACAACACTGCATAGTGCTTGAAATAAAAATAGTGTACTATTATGCAGAATTTTAATCTGAATCCAATTATCTACAGATAAATGGGGAATGCAATTCAAAAAAACTTGAAATATTATCATAATTTTTTTATATGACACCCTGTATACAACAAAATATTTTAGGATATGCACCATTTTTAACCATGCAACATCTATTTAACATTTTTTTCATATCTTCGACAACAGCGACGTTATTGGACTTTCTCGCGCTAATGGACCACACTGTATAATTACTATTTTCTTGAAACTGACCTAATAATTTGATATTGCGTTTAAGAAATATTGTTGACTAGCAACTTTTTCTACGTTTTCTCCTAAATCATATTACATTTTCTAAATTATACAAACCTCCAATCTACTTAAACATTTCTTTTTATTTTCCATGATTTAAATACAAGGACAGAAAAAATGTCGTATCTTACTAGACATAATTAAATTGCGAGAATTTTTTTGTCCCGGTATATTTTATGGCAAACGTAAAAAGCAGAAACCGAGATAAGAGCCAGAGACGAGACATTTTAATATAACGCCAGTTGTTCAACACAAAAATGCAAAGCAGTCTCGAATGATATATCCAGTGCTTCCAGCACTTGAATAAAATATATATACCTGGCAGGGTTGCTCCTTTATAACAGTTTTTTTCCCGTAGCGTCCGGGTAAAATATTCTACTAGTATAAACAAGTCGCAGGAATTTCCATGGAGCAGCAGGCGGCGCGAAACATGTGAGGCAACGATGTACATGCGAAGATAAAAATTCTGTTAGGGGGTCGCAATGTGGCGATAGGGTCGGACGATGTCTAGGTCGGACCTATTTGCATGATATTTCGGAATTTTATACATTTTTCTAGCGGACATCTTTCAGTAGCAAAGTGCTCTAAATAAGTATTTTTACGAATATCTTTTCGCCAAGAATGCAGTTTGGTTTGAGGAACGAATTATTTATTTCTCCGTAAGAAAATTATTTTCTTTAAGGAATATACTTTCTTCTCTCATGGTATATATATTTAGTTAATACCGTGGACTAATACAACACAAAAAAAACTTAAACATACTACAAAGACAACAAAATAAATACTATAAATAATAATTAACTTAAATAATAAACATAAACAGAAGAAGTATACCAAAAAAACAAAAAAAAATAAACATAAGACAATTTAATAAAATATAATAATATATTGCTTCTACACAAAAACACAAATAAGCTAATAAAAGCAAATATTTCTTTAAAAACTAACAAACAAATACACACTTACGAAACTAGAAGAAATCTAATAAACTAACCATTATCTAATCAAACATCAGAACAGCCAAGATAAATAAATTTTTTTTTAAAAAACTACCAACATGAACTACCATAAAATATAATACATTACCAAAAGAAATGTCACAATTAAATTATAAGGATTTTAAGAAAAAAATTAAAACACTATATCCGAAAAGTGATTTAATACTAGAGTGTATTCAACTTTATTAATACTTTATTATATCTTTATTTACTTAAATATCAAGGATAACAGAATAAAGCCGTGGATTTATTCTGTTTGGATTTATTCTGTTATCCTTGGTGTTTAGGAAAGTATAACTAAGAATTAATAAAATTATATTCACTTCAGTTTTTAACCACTTTTCGGATATAGTGTATTTAACTAAAGTTTTAATAAATAAAGAAATAGAATAGCAACACCGCATAATGCTCAAATAAAAATAGTCTACTATATGCAAAATTTTATGCTGAATCTAAATCTGTACCGAAAAATGGGAGGGAAAATTAAAAAAAAATGAATGTTCATTAATTTTTTTTGGATACCCTGTATTCAACAAAATATTTTTAGAATATGCGCCTTTATAAACCATGCAACATCTATATTCATGTCTTTTTCAATAAAGACTATATCGGACTTCATCACAGTAATAGACCATCTTGTATATCTACGCACATAAATATTTAATAGATGAAATTTAATATACTGTTTTTTTTAGGATGCTTTAGGTGGCTGCAATGACGTACCACCACCCTGATTATAAAACATAACCGCAGTTTTTTGTAAAAAATTACATATATGAACTATGGTGATATATTCATATATTCATTTCTGATATATGGTGATAAATACTATAGTTTTTGAACAATTGAAATTTAAAAATATATAATTTTTGTACATTACGACAAAATAAACATATCTGGTGTACACATGCTTACAAAAAAAATATAATGTATACTAAAGTGAACATCGGTTTGGTACCTTGTTCAAGAAGATTACAAATGGGGCGCTAATGGAACGTAACTCTGCTTTCGGAAAACCTCGTATATATTAATTAAAAATTACTATTAGTATTATGAAGTTTATTTTTTTTTCTAGTAACTACGAAATTGAATCTAATAATGAGATTTTGAACAGCAATTCTGAATTTGTGTATTTCCCTATGATTAATTAAACTGGTATATTAATTTCATAGATGTATTATTATTATTTATTTTTTCATGCTCTTTTTTGAAATGTAAATAAAAATGTATTTTATTTAATTGTTGCACTGCACTGGTTAATAAATATCGTAAATTGATTAGTGTCCATTGATCATTCATACATATATTAAAACAATGTTTAATATAAACTAAAAATATAAAATGCGAATCATATTTTACTGTGTTGTGAAGAAGAAATTGTGTTGGTCACTTTGTTTTGTTCTAATACTTAGGGGAAATTTTTGAATTAGTAAACTAATTAAATCTACAGATTTGATCAAAAATATGGCCTCCTATTGAAACTAGAGTTTTAAAGTTTATAAGAATGTACTCTAACGATGGAAGAAAATATACCTCCGGAAACGTTAAGCACTTTTTTTGTCCGTTAGGCAAATTTGCTTTATTAGTAAAATGTTGCTGATATATTGGTCTCCGTTGGATTAACGCAGCGGTGTTAAAAATAACTATTTTATTTTTTAGATTTTCTTACAGTGGCGAAATACTCAGAAGACTTTTGAAGATGCATAATTAATTATTATTGATATAGCAAATTATCCAGGAAAAAATATCTTCGAAATTTTACTATTTTTTACGTTGATTACTTTAAGCTTAGATTTATATGACCAAATGGAATCCTTTATCTTCTAGAAAATATTTCTTCACGTAATTTTATTTCATTTATTAACAGTTTTGTACTCTAAATTTCTATTTTTTTTTAAATATTTGTATATTCTTTGTATTAGTTTTTGTTTACTATGTTTGTTGTAATACTTGCCGTGAAATATTAGTTATTAACCAAGAATTAATATGTCTATATTTGACAAATTGTTCTGAATATATTCCTGCTAAACCTAAGTCTTGAAATTTGTCATAGAAATATTTAGACATTTTGTTTAAAATAATGAAATTGAATATACTATTTTGTTCGCAGTAAATCTTAGTATCAAGAGAAACTTCAGTTTTACATTATCATGCCGATGCTTTCTAAATAAATAGTCTCCCTTTTCCAACCCTCTTCCTTACTAATTAATAACGATTAATCATATTATTCCGGGTTTCCGGGACGCTTTTGCCAGACCCGATTGCCTAGTTTACCCCGGAATCAGTTTAATACCCTATCTGTTCTTATTTAGCTTCCGGATATCCCATTTGCCGATAATAAATTGGGCCCCAAGGGGCAATGATTTTGTTAAATGGCCTTAAACCTACTCGCTAATTCAATATAATGTTAGAAATTAATCCTTATTCTCTGGCTTGCCGTTTACCCTTCATTGGGCTCGATTTTTTTCGGATACGGATCTGATAAATTATTTTGTTGTGTTTTCCTGAAATATTTATTGCAGGGGTTTTCCGGGAAATATATTTTGAGGCTTCTACATTAGATTTTTTTAGATGATCTACTGTATGGAACCGGGTTGTCTGTACAAGATGAAAAACTTTTTTATTATTTAGATATTTAGACAAAAATGCATTTTTCATAAAAAAATTTGCTTCTTCTAAAACGGTTAATCTCGTTTATAGTTTTCCAAATTTCCATACTGTTTCAGAGAAAATTAGGAAAAACATAAAAAATAATTGATTTTTTTTCTAAACGTCCTAAAAATAAAACTATTCAATCATCAACGCGTTTCTATTGTAATATTAATATAACTTCGTTTTCATTCTTTGATAGATTGTTATTCATAGAATTCATATAAATATTTTTTGTTGTTTTAGAATGTTAAAGAAGAACCAAACTTATTTAATTCAATGCTACGGAAAGGGTGATGATAATTATCGGAAAATGTGATACTTTAACAACAGCAAAGAATATGACGTTTATCAAAATTAATAATAACCATCTATCAAAGAATGAAATCGAATTGATATTACCATAGAAAATTTTGATTCTTTTGATTTTTAGGACTCTTTTTAGGATTTTTTAGAACAAAACTTTTAGGAAAATTCAACATTTTTTTATGTTTTTCGCCTTCTGATTTTTAGCACTTAGAAATTTAACTACATGTTCATGCTTTTTCTTAATTTTCTCTGAAATGGTGCGGAAATATAGAAAAGTATTAACGGGATTAACCATTTCAGAACAGGCAGAATTTTTTTATGAAGTATGCATTTTTCTCAAAATGTCAATAATAAAACAGTTTTTTCTCTTGTAAAGACAATCCGAGGACATACTGTATATTAATATATTTCAGAATTACTCTAATTTTTGGTGTCCTATAGATTAGATTTTATATTTTAAACATATTTTTTGTCCTATAGATTAGATTTTATATTTAATACAACACATTTTTAAAATTGTAATAAAAATAGTATTTCTGTTCTTAAAAACTAGATTGGAAAAATGATAATATATCATAACATAATAGATAATAAATCATAATTTATGATAATCATAAAATTAGATTTAAATAAAAGAAGATACATCACACTATCAATATCAAAAACGGCACTGAGAACAAAGATAATAAGGGAATTCTGAAAAAAAATACAATCTTAATGCACTTGCAAAAAAATTCAAATTAGACAAAAAATTGCGATTTTTTTCATCTTATAATTAAATATATTTACCTGTATTAAGTCGTTGTAGCTAAATTATTTGACTTTTTAGTATCTCTTTCTAAATTGAAAATGATAGTTACCATCTGTCAATTATACGAGGGAAAACAAAATGTTGATATTTTGGTGAAAGTTGGAAGCACCCTGTGGAGTACGTTAACAATACAATAAATTTAAAAATTATTTTATCAGTTAGGCGTATCTTTTCTCAATAGTTTGTTTTTTGATTCATCTTAATAGCTTTATTTTCAATAAATTTATTTATTTTGGAGATATTCGCTTGTGAAGAAGACACTAACATTTTTTCGTATTTGTTAAATTAAAACCATGCCTTTGCTTTTCAGCTAGTCAACAGACCTATAAAATAGTGATTATGATTTATGCAATGTCACTGTCTTTGAAAAATTAGATTATTATTGTCTGTTGGGCAGTTACTTTAGCCAACTACAGCAGATGTGGTTTTAAGTCCAAAAGTGGAACTCTACGATGATAAATAATTAAAGCAACAATAGCCGATACAACAGAACTTAAAACCATCTCTACTAGAGTAAACGCCAATAAAAAATGGTAATATGACTTTTTAATCACAGTGACATTATATCAATACACACTATTTTATAAGTGTGCTGATGGGAACCTAAAATCAATGCTAAAATTGCTGTAAATTCTAACTATCTTATTGAAAAGCGAATATCACCAATTGACAGATGGAAACTTTCAATTTTAATTTAGAAAGAAATACTAAAAAATCAAATAATTTAGCTACAAATTACTTAAAAAAATCCCGTAAAATCGACCCACTAGAACAAAATATATTAAGCTTTCAAATACATCAAAAGGTGCCCGTGTTTCGTGCCGGTGAGTGTAGTTTGAAAGCATAAAAAAATAAAAACTATTACGGCACAAGTTTCAGTGAAATTTTAACTTGATTACCATTAAAATTTCATTTCGTATTGTCAATCGATATGATGGACGATTACAGTGCCATTTCTAGTCGTTTCGGTAAGGTCGGCACCCGGAGGCCTAATTCGATTAGCTCATCCTTCGTTAATTACCAGTTTGCACATTTTGATTACGATGCAACTTCATAAATATTCAGGCAATCTGAATAATATCGTCACTGCCGCTCCGGCCGGCATTTGCCTAATGAACTGCGAACTGGTGCGGCGCAGCCAAATCCGTACGTAGAAGTGAAAACTTTTTGAAATCGTTGTTTGATTAATAATTAATTTTTAACGAACGGCTGGTTTTCCGACTAATGAATTAATACGTGCCGTTTACAAATCGTTATATTTGCAAAACAGTTTTTTGGAAAATTTCGACCGATCCACTTCACCGTTTGTTAGGCCGATCCGATTAAATTTCGCGGCGGGCATACGTGATATCGGCCCATGTAATTTGAATGTTTGTGTTGTTTGGGCTTTTTGTAATATACGTTATTTGCTCGTTAAATTAACAGAACAAAAGTAAAAGGAAAACAAAATTCAATCCCTTTATTACATTTACAAATGATATCGATTGGAGTTTGGGGAAATACGATATATTTTATATTGTCAGAGGATTCAGCTGTACGTGTGATTTTATATGTATAATTTTAATATTAATAATTAATGTAATTTATGTAAAACAGTTAGACTTTATAGTTATACAGGGTAGTCCGAACTGTTTTCCGGCAGCATATTCTGCAGATACAAATAAGTAAAAAACTCATATAAATTTATGTCCTAAAATGCGTAGTTTCGGAGATACAGGGTGTACAAATTTAATTTTTATTTCGATTTTTTCAAGATTTCTGAAGTAACGTCAATATTTGAATGAAAATTGGCGTATGGAAGTTTTTTGACGTGATAAATTTGATTTTGATGTCAATATGACTCCCAGTTATAGAGGGCGCCACCTACATATTTTTTAACTGGTTTAAAGAGTAAACAAAACAAAAAAATACAAAAAACAGAGAAAATAACTATTTAAAATATCTAAATGCAACTATTTGAGAAAACTTTATTTATTTTTAACAGATACGTCGACAAAAACCGTTGACGTTATGTTAAAATGACATTATATCAAGTTGAACTTCAATATTAACAATTACCTACTGAAGAACCTGGAGGACTCCATCCGCAACATGGAATGGGAATCCTCCAACGGTCTAAGACCCTCAAAAAAGTCCTTCAGAACTTACGACCAAGAAAAATCAAAGATTTTCCTTGATTTAAGAAAAAACAATCTACAGATTGTCATGGGGTTTCTAACAGGACACTGTCTCATCAACGAACACCTCAGTAGGCTGAAGCTGAGAAATAACGGCGAATGCAGATTCTGTCGATAAATGGGGAAACACCAGAACACCATATTGCTGAGTGCGCCGAGACGACGACCGTTCGTGTCATGAACTTTGATACGGCTGATGTCGAGGCTGGCCTCTGTAATGTCATCTCAGATACTGGCTTTTGTTAAAGCCCTGAGACTGTATAATGAGTTATAGCTCGTTATAACTCAAGAAAGGGGAATATGTCTGTAATATCGCGGTGTAAGGAGGCTCCTATACATTCTACATTCTACAAGCTGGTTTTTATAAAAACCAATTGTTATGTTTTAACATCAGGATTACGGTACGTTGTTGCAGCCACCCTAAGACATACATATTCCACACGGGTCCGCAACAATATATTATTAAATTATTTTATGGATAAATATTCTTAAGTAAATATGTATATTGGATGAAGTATAAATTTCGGTCTTCATGTTTATTATTAACAAATTTAATACTTGATCCTGAACTGAATAGTTGGTAATGATTATTTTATTTTTTATATCTTCATTTGTTTTATTCGCGACACAACGATAATATGAATACATGAAACATTGTAGACCATTAATTAATTACTTAATATACTACCAAACCCGGTTTCTACTCGTAGGGCCCTCCTATCTGTCCTCCAATTACTACGATTGTATAAATTAAAGTTAAAACGCTTTCCAGAACGAAATTCCATAGGAGATCTCGTACTTAACTTAATCACCGGCCGCCAATTGATTATCCAAATAATTGGTAGCGAGCCGAGTTAATGGATTCCGAGTGGCGGACCCGGCCTCCGACTCTGCCGCTCTAATCCTGCTCCGGTCTTTGGCAAATCTATTATTCCTGCCGGCGAAACTAAATCACCTGTGAAAAATCGCCGGTCTGAAGACGGCAGATTGCCGGCATAATTTGTATCGAGAGCCCAGCCTAGCTCGTACGAAAATAAATAAGTGTGTTTTTGACGGTTGCTGACAATGTTTTGAAATTCCTTGGCTTCGATTCAATCATTTTCAACAGGAGTGATTTATTAACGATGGAATATGGCAGAAGTTTTAAATTTTAACAAAGAATACCAAATATATGATACTAACAACTATTTCTCTAATAGAGTGATAAATGTATAATAATAATAAAATATGTAGGATGTAGAATATTTAGGAAGGAGGTTAATTACCTTACGGATCTATTGTGTGTCGCCCTTTCTTGAGTTATAAAAAGTTCTCTCATCATTCAGTCGTCTCAGGGCTTTGACAAAAGCCAGTTGTGTAAGTTTTAGAAGATTAACAGCTCTAAAAAGAAGGTCAAATGAACATTGGTTTGGAAAATGGTATTAAAATTAATACTAAAAATAAAAATACTAAAACTAAAGATCTTCAAAAATATGCAAAATTCTAAAAATATTTTAGCCTAACTGGCCTATGATAATAGTTCATACATATGGAAAATTAAAAAGTCGTAAGGGCTATGCAAAGCTGGAATTAATGTCTAAATATTTTGTCCTAACAAATAAAATTACAACTAATTTAAATTATTTTATTCTTTCTTTCTTTTATTCCCTATGTAATAAAAACCAGCCTAAATTGTCCGATTGCAGATAGGATCTCTGCTTTTTAGAGGTACAGAATAATATTAATGAGCAAAATGTAGGTATTTGAAGGAAGCTAAACACAAATTTTGAAATTGCTTAGAGAGAGTCTCACTAGATTACTTAGACAGTAAAGTCTGGATTTTCTGGACACACTTTCTGGGCTCTTCTTTCAACAAGCATGTTACCTTATGTTTAAATGATAAAGCTATATAATCTTTTATGGTTCATACTTTTGTATTCTGCCCCAACATTATTCATTTTTATGGCACTTTTTAAGCAAGCTTTTTAAGCTTGGCAGATTTAATGGCACTACTGAAAGAAAGTACTTGCCAACAAAAAGAAACACTGCTCTATCTGAGATCAAGGCTATATAACCAATGTATAATATATGTATAACTACTATAACTCACCTAAAAATTGGTCATTCAGTATAAATATAAGTTTGTTTATATTTGTTGGAAAAAAAATCTCAACTTCGTTCAAAATTCAATTGGAGAAAGCTGGTTGGAGAAGAAAAAAAATGAGGCGAAAGAAGCAAATGCCCATGTGGATGGTTTAAAACTTTTTTAAAGTAGGCCCATAAATTTTCGCCAACAATTCATTGCCTTTTAAGGAAAGAGCAATTTAGGAAAGCGCCGTGGCGTGAAAAAAAGTGGGTGGGATAGTCTTTCGTTAAATTATGACGACGCTACATTAGGGCTCTGTTTTGTTAACATTTATTTTTCTCGGAAATAAATCGCAAACTGTAAATTTCGAAAACTCACAGAGGCTCAAGAAGTGCAGCCGCTCAGAAATTTGATAAATACGCGTCGGTGTCTCACTTTTGCTAGAATAATCGACACCATTTTTATTTCTTAAATCTACGGATACAGAATGGTGTATTTTTAGGTTGCCATAATGGTATTTTGTAAGAAGCACTGTAAGAAAATCTAAAAAATAAAATACCTAGTTATTTTGTGTAAACAACGTTGCGTTAATCCAACGGAGATTTGATACAGTTTGTTTATACATACTTATATTTTTTTATATTGTTACATTTTGCTAAAATATAGTTTTTATGATATTAATGAGAATTTTTATGACATAATAAGAATGTCCCTCTCTAATAAAATATTACGTCAAAACTGACATCAACAATTTAGGCGGAAAAACAAACTATGTCAAAATTATTTTAATTTTAGAATAAGCCAAGTATTGTTTTTAATTTTTTTAAGCTCATTGCATTATTTTAATAGACGCAAACCAACAGGAAAATAAACATTGGATGGAGATTGGTTTGTATCTTTCTATTTTATCTGACAAGGTAACACACTTAAAATCGAGCAAAAATAATTTATTACAATAATTAAAACACTCGTTTTATATGTTCGTTATTGCAGGTATTAAGCTTGATTTTCATGCATCCGTTGTCCGACGATACGATGTTACGATATTAATTTTATTGGTTGAATTTAAAGACTTCGATTGGTAAACCGTTTCTAACCAATCAAAGTCAATAAAATTAATATCGTATCATCGTACCGTCGGATAACGGATGCATGAAAATTAAGCTTTAAGTAGAGGTGTAATAATGTATGCTAGTACCAAAATCGAAAGGTGTAATTGTAGAAGATTTAAGCTTGATTTTCATGCATCCGTTGTCCGACGATACGTTGATACGATATTAATTTTATTGGTAGAATTTAAAGACTTTGACTGGTTAGAAAATAACGCAGTTTTTAAATTTATTTAATTTTCATGCCTCCGTTCATCGGATATACGTTGGTGTTATTTTATATTTTCGTTTCCATAACGATATTGCTATTTTACTTATATTTTTATTAAGGTTATATTAAATTTGCCAAAAAAGTGTCAAAACGTCCGGTATCGTATGAACGGGTCCATTGACGGGCTGAAGTAAAATATTTACGGATGAAAAGTGGCGCGAAAACGCTATGACCAATCAGAGCACCGTCGGACCATCGTATCAACTTATAACGGATGCATGAAAATCAAGCTTCAGTTGACGTTGTCTCTAATTAAACTTATAAGCGGTTAAAGAGGTGTGTTTTTTTTCTAGAATGATTTTATTAAGTGAATACTGAAATAGATAAATTAATCATAATGGCTCAACTAGTATTTCTGCACTTTACTACAGGGTATTTTGTTCACATATTTTCTAAATTTCTCACCCCTTTTCAGCAATTTTTTACTTGATAGTGGCATTTTCTCGTATGAATCATTAGAAATATAGGTCATGTAGGAAGAGGCAATGTTACAACCCTTTTAGTGCTGTAACCATGGTAATATCAGGGATTGAAAAATTATACCGTGGGAAAATTTGGGGTAAATAAATATTTTTAAAAACTTTTCTAAAATATACAGGAAAATTTAAAAGAAATGTATCATTTTCAACCATTTCCATCAATCTCTTTTTGTGAAAAAAAAACTCATAGACGTGTTCCTGGATTCGAAATATTTCGACTTTGAAAATATTTGCACTTAATTAAGCCTCACGCTGCATATATTTTACTTTAGTTTTTGAAAAATAATATAACGTATTTTGAATACGTTTCAAGTATCCACTGGTAAAGTTTGTTTTTCACTATGTGAACCCAAGAAGGTATTTACACACATCATTCTCTACTGCTTTTATATTAATTAATATTGTATTTGTACAATAAGACTTAAATCAATCCATGTTAAATAATCTCGCATAATAATTAAAATAAATTGTTATGCGACATACAGTGGTGGCCAAAAGTATGGAAACTTTTTACTTTTTAAAATATCACAGAAAATATTGCTATGCTTAAACTCTCAGGAATATAAATGAACAGCTTATCAGCAAATAAAAATATTCCAAAAATTACACAGCGAAAAAAATCTGTTTAGCAGTTTTTGTAGGAGAACAATAGATTTCTTGTGGCCAAAAGTATGGAAACCATAAATAACTACATTAAAGTTATTTAGTTTAAGCTGATAAACGGTACGATTTGCTTCAGATAAGTATAAACATCATGCCCAAGTCTAAATATTTCTCTACGGATTTAAAAAATAAAATAGTTGAATTATACAAGAGCGGTTATAAACAAATTCAAATAAGTAAAAATCTAAACATTTTAAAAGGCACCGTTTCGAAAATAATTCGTAAATTTAATAAAACAGGGAACGTTTCAACAGCTTTTAAGTCAGGAAGACCAAGAAAGTTGTGCAACAGGACAATGAAAGTAATGAAGAGAATATCAATGGGAGATCCAAGAAAAACATCCACAGACATTTCTCGAGAAATGGGTGAAAGGGGAATATCGGTGTCTGCACGCACGGTGAGAAGAAGGTTGGATGACATGGGACTTTTTTGGAAGAGTTGCGGTGAAGAAACCACTAATATCAAAGAAAAATAGGATGGCCCGCTTTAAATTTACTCAAGATCATCTCACCTGGTCTTATCAGAAATGGAATACTGTACTGTTCAGCGACGAAAGCAAGTTTCAACTGTTTGGTAGTGACGGGAGACGTTATGTCCGAAGACCAAAAGGTACACGGTACAGCCATAAGTACCATATGCCCACAGTAAAACATGGGGGTGGGAGTATAATGGTAGGGGGGTGTTTTTCTCGCTCAGGTGTTCCTCTTGTTAAAATTGATGGGATAATGGACCGTTTTTTGTACAAAGACATATTGGAAAATAATATGCTGCCTCAAGCTGATGAAGAAATGCCACTCAGATGGTTGTTCCAGCAAGACAATGATCCCAAGCACAAATCTCCGTTTGTTCAAAATTGGTTAAATGAACATAATGTTCCACTAATGGATTGGCCCTCACAGTCTCCGGATCTTAACCCCATAGAAAATTTATGGGACCATTTGGATAGCAAAATTCGAAGCCATTCTATTTCAAATAAAAATGAATTATGGGAAGTGCTAAAAACTGAATGGGCGGTCATTTCCAGTAAAGATTGTAGGAGATTGATCGATTCGATGCCACGAAGATGTAGAGAAGTAATTAATTCATAGGGATATTCCACTAAATATTAGTAATTTTTATATTATCTTGAATTTTAATAAACATTCTTCTTAAGTTTCCATACTTTTGACCAAGAAAGTATTCACAATTTTTTATATATTTTTTGATAGCTGTATTTTTTTATTTAAATGTATTAGGTTTTGTAGGAAATTATTTGTAGGTCACGATTATATAAGTCGTTTTATTTCATATTTTAATTTCTCAGCATAAATGACAAATTAAAAAAGTTTCCATACTTTTGGCCACCACTGTATTCAATTTCGTAGTAGTTATTTTTAAATAACTTTCTATGCCAGTTAAACAATCCACTCTCTTGAGTGAGCAGGGACAGGCAGTTCATTTTTAAGGCAATTTAGCTGTCCCATTAAAGAACCGACCGGTTTACGGTGACAATATATCGATACGCCGCCGCCGCCGCCGGCTAATCCTGCTGGGATTTTGGAGTTCCGCAGATCCAATTACCGGGAGAGATAGCCGATTCGTGTCGGCCTTTCCAACTACACGATTATTCTAATTAATAGTTAATATTGGGCGCAATTAAAGCAACTGGTCTGGGCCTCTAGTCGACACCGGAGGCAATTCAGGTCAGTAAATCTTTCAGTTTGCGTTCACGTTCCATCCATTATATAAACATTTAGCTTTGATAGTGCCGAATTTACCAAGCCGACCTGAACAATATATTAAAATCAGTCGTACAGGATGACCCATTAGTGTTCCGAAATAGCTTCATATCAGGTTTCGATAGATATAGATGTAGATTTCCTTAATAACGGATGTATCCGAATTTCTTTGCTCCCCGGGGGCTCAAATGCTTCCAAATTCATAAAAAAATTGCCTGACACTTTTAGCTAAGTTTCTCATAGAAATAACATGGAAAACATTTGATTTGTTCTTTAGAATTCCATAACGTTGCGACAAACAAATGAAAAGTAATTAATTGCGTCATGTTTATTGTAAATCCAACGCTCTACAAAAAAAGTCTCTTATGATTTATCGCTAAAAACCCTTAAGAGTTATTCGAGCTCAGAGAGTTTAATTATTATATAATTATTAATATTATGAAGTATAATTATTAAGTAAATATTTATTTTATAAAATATAATAAATTTTTCTTATCAAATTTTTATTTATGGTAAAAAAAGCGAATATAATCTTATTCGTGGAAGTGTGGTTAATATGTGTGATTTTTTAACTAATAAAACAGATAGTCCTTAGAGTTTGAAAATAATAAAATGGAAGTACAGGTAAAATATGATACCATTTGGATTACGAGCCCTAACAACTATATGTTGGGACAAGGTCATATTTTGGAATTATTGCCCTGGTTTTTCAAAATGACTTAAAAATATATGTTTAATTTTTTAAATATAAATATAGCCATATATCCTAAACAACTTGACAATATTTTTATGAATTTGTAAATCAATCCATATTTACAGTAGCGGATTTTGTTCATAGAAGGACAAATTTGCTGACAACTAAATGTTGGGACAGTATTTTTAAATAATTAATATCATCATAGGCGGCTTTGCTATAAACGTCACAAATGTCGCAAACTGTTTACTTCAGCATTGACAGCTTGTAAGTGACTCGATACTTTGAGCAGTGAGATTTACTGTAAGTAATTTGATTTTCTTTAATTTTCAATTTTGTTAATTTAATTCAAAATAATTGTCCGTGGAAAAGCTACAGATCAAAAACTACGCAAAATTATCATTCGTCAATACAGTACGGGAAAAACAATTCGAAAAATTTCTGATGATTTAAGTATTCCAAAAACTACGGTCTTAAAATAATAAAAAAATACGGCAAATCTGCCAAAGTAGACGTTAGAGGTAAAAGTTCGGGAAGGCCAAATTTGTATCTCAGAGAGACAAAATGTAGTAAAATTTTGCAAGTCTGCGAGAAGAAGTACTCTTCGCGAAGTAACAGTTAAATGGAGTACTGTAACTGGTTTAAATATATCAAGAGAATGTTGCCGAAAATGTATCCATAAATGCGGTCTGGGGTTTTACAAGGTAAACTTTATTTTGTGTGGACCTGAAGATTATTGATACAAATTCTTATTTAGGTCGAAGAAAAACCGCTATTGACAGAAATTCAAAAGAAAAATCGCTAAAATTGGACAAAATCTAAATTATCGTGGACACAAAATGATTGGAATAACGTCATATTTAGTGATGAGTCTAAATTTGATGTTTGTGTTGGAGATCATCGAAAACGAATAATACGAAATAAAGCAGAAGCCTTTCATAAAGATTGCTTGAAGAGGGTTGTTAAATTTCCTAAGGGGATTATGGTTTGGGGTTGCATGTCAGCAAGAGGTTTGGGCAAATTACATTTTATAGATGGCACTGTTAACGCTCAAAAATATCAACATATACTTGAGACCTCACTTTTGCCTAGTGCTCTAGAATTGTTTCCAAACGAAGCCTATATTTTCCAACAAGATGGAGCATCGTGCCATTCAGCAAAATCAACTAAAAATTGGTTCGGTAATAATAATATAAAAGGTCTATCCCATCTTGCTTGCAAGTAGTCCGGACCTCAATGTTATAGAAACTGTGTGGCATAAAATGAAGCAATATTGAAGAAACCACCCTCAACGAACAATTTGTGTTTTGCAGACAAAACTGCAGGAAATTTGGGATAATTTTTCTGTTCAAATGTGCTAATCTTTGGTAAATACAATGCCATTAAGAGTTCAGGCAGTTGTTAAGGCGAAAGGTGATGTAACTCCGTATTAAACAAATTTCTTGTTGTGCTGTCCCAATATACAGGGTTGTTCACCACATACGACACGGAGTATTGTAGCTAAACGATGAGATTTTTACAAATTTTAAGTCTTGGGTTCGATGAAGGACTATTAGAGGTACAATTTAAAAATAATTTTACAAGATACAGAGTGTCCCAAATAAGTAAAAAATATCAAAGTTGTATTTTTTTAAATGGCTATTTTTATTGCAAAAAAAGACCTTGTCCCAACATATAGTTGTAAGGGCTCGTATTAGCCTTCATCCATTTTCATATTTTCAGTTATTGTAGATTTTCGAGTATCAGCATAATAACTGCTTATATTCTGATAAAAATTGAACTATAAATTGTTGCTGCTCTCGGTCCTTGCTTAATATACTGTGGTATTATCTAGGTATTAATAGCACCCTGGAAATAAAATAATAATTAAATTTTGAGCTCAAATAACTCTTAAACCAATAGATTTAGCAAAAAATCATGAGATACCTTTTTTGTTGAGAGTTGAATTTACAATAAACGTGACGCAACTAATTACTTTTGATTCATTTGTCGCAGAGTTATAGAATTCTAATGAACAAATAACATTTTTCCATTGTTGTTTCTATGAGAAACTTGTTGAAACGCGGACTATCTTAAAGTTAATATTAAGAGCTAAAATTTTCAGGCAATTTTTTTTTAGGAATTTGGAAGCATTTGAGCCCCTGGGAGGAATATAAAAAAATAAATTCGGATACATTCGTACTAAGGAACACGGACCACCCTAATGTAGATTTTATGAATGGGGGGATTAATCACAGCTTACCTTATTGATCTATTGTGTTCCCCTTGCTTGAGTTATAACTCATCACACAGTATATCAGACGGTTTTACAGAGGAACAAGAAGTAACCGTTTAATTTTTTTCTTTGAGGTTAAAGTACGTCTGCTGGATCTGAGTCTATGAAAGGAATGCGGACAAAAAACATTTCAATAAATAGCAATATATTTTATACGTCGACTTGACGAGTACGTTACCGCAAATCGCTCCGCCCACTCATTTTATTGGCTACTTGCTAATTTGTCGAATTTTTATTGATGGGACGCGTCGTCTAATTCTTTACGAAAAACATCGAGAGAATATAGTTTCCCCTCTCGTGGATACCCCGTAGCTACAGAACGGACAGACGTACTGTACTTATCTATCACCGATATCAGTCTTACCAAAGTTTAAGGCACGTATATTTTTGTAGTTTCGGCGCACTCACTGATGAGGTGTTCTGGTGTTTTCTCTTTTTCCTGCTGCATTTGCCGTTATTTCTTAGCTTTAATCTACTGAGGTGTTCATTGAGGAGTGAGTGTACTGTTATCTCATCTTGGGGTTGTACTCATCTCATTTCATCTCATAAGATGCACTGGTCACGTATGCAGTATGCAAAAAAAGCGTATCAAAATCTCTGCTTTACGGTGAGCTTGTAGACGGTAAGAGGAAACCGGATGGACAACTCAAAAGGTAATTAAAACCATATATTTGTGATTTAATTTAAAACTAAAGAACAGCTACAGAGAATTGCTGGGCACTTGGCAAATAATAGAGGTAATTACATTTACATTAGCATAAACGGTAAACAAAATTACTGATATTAAAATATACTCCCATTTTAAAAGCATAATACACATATACGCTTAATGTCTATTTTAATTATTTCGGTCCACTATATTTAATAGTAATGTTAATAATTTCTATACCATTTTAGCAAGTTTATTTCAACAATTTTCTAGGAAAATTTTTGATATGTTTAATAATCAAAACAGGATGAGTCTTAAATAAGTGATCATATATGTTTAGGGGTGGTACATTTCGATTCCAGGATGTGTTTATGAGGCTTTGTAGCAATTTTTTGGGGGGAAATTTTGAATTTTTGGAAAAAATGTATTTTTTTAAATTCTCACTTAAAAATGCAGTACCTTGATAATATGGCAATATAGGTAGTAGAATACATGTTTAGATTATTTTGGGGTATAAGTTTTATTGTGTTGATAAAATTATGAAAACACTTTATTACGACGTTTTGCCCAATCATGGTGAGTTTTTTAAATTATTTATTCTAAAAATATGAAATATAACAATTACTTTTTTTTTCTCATACAAACAACACAAATAATATTTGTCATGTAGTATATAAAAATTAAAAACATTATTTTTTTATAAATTGTCAATTACATTACGAAATTAAATATATAAATAATCAATTCTCATGCAAATACCTTGAGTTTATCTTGTTGTTAGCAACTAGTTTGTACAAATGTGTGAATGTGGTGATAACAATTATGGTTTTTATTATTCTTTTGTTTTTGTTTTTGTTTTTATCACTCGTTTTGTCCATTTTTTAGAGGATCGGTTCGAAACGTCCAAGGCGTCAAATCAAATTTTGACGTTTCTTACGTCAAAACTAACTGTCACAGTGAGACGCATCTACACGGTCAAGTTGGCCTTGGTCCAATCTATCGACATCCACTCGATCGTTACCACTTTTCGTGATGTGTGTCGTGACTCTAGCTCGTGTGTCACGGCTTTCAATTTTTTACCCCAGCGCGCGTAAAGAAGTTTTACTTCAAGAAATAAAATTATTTCAAAAATATTTGTGTAAATAATACGAAAACTTTGCTGATTTATTTTCCTGTGTGTTTATTATTAAATAAAAGTGAAATGAAGTGTATGTAATCTAAACAGACGTACAAGAATTTACATTTTCTTTATGTCCTGTGTTTACCTCAAGACCCCGTGAACTTGACATGCCGTAGGATGAAAGTTACACAATTTATATGCAGATTTATTTAGACTACATATAAGAGTTTTACACTGAAAAAATAATAACTAAAAGTAGTAAAGTGATCATTAACAAATAGGAAATAAATAATATAAATATTAATAGGTATTTATAATTAGGTATTTAGAAATTGTGTTAAAAAACCTGGTACAGGTTAATATATTAAATTTTTGTGTGTACTAAAATCACTAATTTTTGACATATTCTATTAATGAACAAAAATTATGAATAGAAATGTATAAAGTATAAAATGAGCAAGAGTGGATTGGATTAATAATCCAAAAGTATGATTCAAGGAAAGAAGCAAGAATAAAGTTAAGAAAGTGTTCCATCTGGTGTTCTTAATTGATCAGAATAATTATTTAAATAAAAAGTATATACTTTTTTGTTTATGGGACTTGTTTGTACATATTGGTGTAGGGCAAAGACACTTACTACTATTTTAAGTGTTTTCACATCATGTCGCCAAGCGCACGCCTTTCCACTCGACAAATCTTGCCTGAAATTCACGTAAACAAGTTCTAAAATATGCGTGAAATCTGTTGGACAAACATAAGGCCCAACTAAATCACAAGTTGGCAAATAAACTAAGTTAAGCCGCCCGAACCGCGACTCTGGAATAAATGAAGAAAGATAAGGTCTGTCTTTGTAGGAAAACATGCAGAAGCTGTCCCGACTTGGATATTTGAGTTGTGAAATTCTTAATTCTTCAGTTTCCTGATGAGTTTTCCAGCGTTTTTATTTTCGAGGGGTAACTAAATTATGAAGTAAATTTTTAGTGTATTGATGAAAAAGAAATGAAGAAGAAGCTATTTTAATACTTTCCACCACAAATGTGTAAGTCAGAGTAAAACGTATGTTTTACTCTGATACTTTAAGATGAGTGTATTCATCTTATTCACTTCTGTAAATTGTCTATAAAAGCTTATAATACATAACAACAATAACCACTATTGAATTCTGTTTCATCATCAACATCTTCATAATTTTCAAGTTATTCAACGTGGTTATTATGGTGTAGCCTCCCTCGCATATTTAGATAACCTCTTTGTACTTAGGCTTATTGTTGTCTATTATTAGCTATGCGGTCCCAAGTTAACCTTGCTAATTTCCTAATACCATGGTTCCTTCTCAGGTTTGGTATTCTTGAATTCTGTTTACTTTGCAATATATTAGGACACTAGAGCAGAGATTAGGACATCATATTTTCATATTTAGAAATAAATTTAAAATTTAAATCATAATAATGATACTTTCTTCTTTGCGACAGCATAATAACACCCAACACCCATAAGTGATTCTGCTTCACAGTCGTTTTTTTGGAAAGGAAATCTTTTACAAAATATGGCATCATCAATGCAAGTTTTTCAATCTATATGGGATTTTGACTGTGTAGTGTTTGTTTTCGTAATCACTAGCTGAGTCGTGGTGTTTTTTATACCTAAATATTATTCCGACATTATATTTTCTGCAAAGGGCTCCTAACCAGTACCCACCAGTAGTTTAAAGATCTTAGACAATATTCTGGAATATATTTACAATGTAATAATCACTCTAATAATATGTTACTGGTATAAAATAATAAATAACTTTAATTCCTTTTTCAACAATCCAATAGAATAATAATCCTAGCCTAACCCAACCAAGTAAGAAGAAAAGAAAATAGAATACTAGCTGTAGAAATTAATTAAAAATGTTTACTACTAAATACCAACAAAAATATATCTAATATTAGTATGAAATTACTCGTGGATTCCGAACCATAATCCATGGGTTCCGAATAGTTGCTACAATCTTTGGAGCTGCGTCAAATGCTTTGGTGCGCTTTTTTACCATAATTCAGGCATGCATTGATCTTTTTATCTTTAACTTGCGGTGAATATTAAATCGTATGTGAACGAATGCTCTTCATTGGAAGATAAAAATTGAAGATGCAATGAAGACTTGTAAGATAAAATAAGGGCCCCTTAATATCACCCTTATTAGTATTAAAGTCTATTATTTTAGACTTAATAATTATTAATTTAAAAATAAAAACTTAATTTGATTTTAAATCGAAAAATACAATATGAGAGAGGCGAGGAAAAGACACTATTTTTTGAAAATGTACATGTACTGCCAAAATATAATTTTACTGTCATGTAATTGTACTTGTAATTCGAACAAGTGAGACACCCCTCGCAGAAATGGTGTTACTTTTGCCAACCCCGTAACTCCTAAAAGGTTAATAAAAAAACATAAAAAATCGAACAATTTCTATAGAAAATTTTCTTCTTGGTTGAGCTTGAATTGTATATATGTACAGGGCATTTTCTCGTAGGTGTCATATTTTCCGACATATAAATCTTCGCGAACTTCTAACACATATCAGGCTAAGTCTAGAGGAAGCTTTTCCACAGATTTGTCTAATTTGTTATTAAAGTAAAAAGAAATTTTGAACTTAATCTGCATTTAGTTTATGTATGGAAATCAGAGAAAATTCATATTAATTACCTATTTATGGTCGAAATACTCTTTTTTGAGCCAATAGTGTTAATCAATAATGTCTTATTAAATTTAGTATTCTGCCTCAATTCAGTATTTTTAGTTAACCCTTAAAAGAAAATGTATTCTAAAATTTTTATTTTTATGCAGATGTTACGTCGGATTTGGATGCTTCAGTCCCTTAATTTGCAGATTCTCTGTTCCTCTTCCGCTCTGATTAGTTATCCATTACTTTAAAACTTTAAAGTGCAACTGGATTAAAACTTTTATTCTGACGACTGTTGTAAAATTATTGTGTTTATTTCTAATTTTACTCCTAGACAGCGCGGCGGCGGCACCCGTCCTTTTAAATTTAGACGCTTAGTTACATTCTGTGTAACCCAATTATATTCTTCATAAATACACGGAGTTTAGAGTAATTCACAAATTACTTTTATTTACATTGGCCCTTTTAATTATGTAACAGAAAATAAAAACTAGTTTGAGCAGTTTTATCTAACGGCCCACAAGCTATGCTTATAAAACGGGATACAGTTTTTTATCCACACGCAAGTGATACCATTGCAACGTACTTGCAAAGGTACTGAGGTACGTTTTAGGCAAGTAAGTCGTATGGAAGCTGTTACGTGTAGGCGCTTCATTAAAGTTTCGTTTGTGAATGGCAATTTCTAATTTCCGAAAATCATCAAAACTGTCATATTTTGATTGGTTTCAATTACTGTATATTATAGTTAATAAGTAGAGGGAGAAGGGGGTTTCTGCATCAGGAGGAGCAGGAGGAGCAGAGGAGCAGAGCGCACAGCGCATGCGCTAGAAGGAGGGTGGCTGTCACCTGTCAAACGTCAAACGTCAAACGTCATCTGTCAAACGTCATCTGTCAAACGTCATCT
This sequence comes from Sitophilus oryzae, assembly GCF_002938485.1. Taxonomy (NCBI): domain Eukaryota; kingdom Metazoa; phylum Arthropoda; class Insecta; order Coleoptera; family Curculionidae; genus Sitophilus; species Sitophilus oryzae. The sequence continues at coordinate 160,244 of NW_022145800.1, read as the reverse complement.
GTCAAACGTCAAACCTATCACCTGTCAAATGTCAAATGTCAAATGTCAAACGTCAAACGTCAAACGCCAACGTGCTATTCTCTATTCACAAAACATCCCCCTTTAGAACTTTTTCTTTAATGGCCATAAGCGGGAGTAAAAGACCAACCGCCCGAACAAACACTAGAGGCACCACCGGTCATCAAATGGTGTAAAAATTGCGAAAATTTAATCATCTAATTTTGACACAAGGGGTCGCGCTTAACTTTTTCAATTTTAATTCAATATTCATTGTTTCAAACTATATTATTAGACTTTTTGTATTTTGTGAATGTATAAATGTTTTCTTAGTATAAAGTTGCATTATAGTAATTTAAATTATATTACATACATATTTAAGATTCAAATATTATGACATATATGTCAGTTGCCATGTAAAATGTCATCTTGATAACAAAAAGTTAGTTATTGTCAAAAGTAGTTAAAATCATGTTAAAATATTAAAATTTACAAGTTATAATTAGATATATTATATTATTTTAACAACAAACACATAATAGTACAGCGTAATGTTGATATGCAGGTCCAAAACAAAAAGTGCCTTTATATTTTTCAGTTTTCGTTGTCAACCGCGGAAGTTTCAGTGATTTTAGTGTTGTCGGATATTTTTATTTGTGAAATAGAAATATTGCGTTTGGATTGCAAAACTAAAAGTGGAAGTTTTATTGCAATGTACGTAAGCGTTTGTCCATTTTATATTTTACTTTTTTCTTATCTACGACAAATATACATATATTGAAATTTTATAATTCGTTTTATTTAAAAAATGTTAGAAAACAAGCTTGTAATCCTGTAATTGACATAATTGTTATGTAATATATTCCATTTAAATGTAATATATTACTTTACAATTAAAAAAATGTACATTTAAAAAATATATTAAAAATATATACAGGCATTAATTGAAATTTTTTGAGTGCGAACCAACACGAGAGGCGCTTTATTATTTACTTTCATTTCTTAACATGACAAACGAAGTTCTAAAGGGGGATGTTTTGTGTCTCTATTCATTCCATTGATCTGACCTTGTAAATTTTTTACCTATTTTTCTTATAGCAGTTTAAAATTCTATTGTCACTTTCTCGAAAAATGTCTCGGTATTTCGCCACTGAAAGAGAACTATGAAAAATAAAAAGGCATATTTTTTAAAATATTATATTGGGTCAAATCCCAAAAAATAGCTTGTCAGTGGCTTTTTACTGGCTAAGCAAATTTGTATAACAAACAAACCAATGCTTAAATTTTCAGAAGGTTTATCTCACCAGTCAAAAATATTCAGAAAAAGTTACTAAAAACGTCTAAATGTAACTATTCAGAAATCGCTTTAGTTTCCTTAGCATACACGGTCACCAATTATCACAGCTGATAACAACTTCCTTATGAGATAATATCAAAAAGCTCATTTTTTTAGGACATTTTTTTACGAGAAATAAACCCGCCACAAATGTATATAAATTGTTTTCTGTTATCAGTTTTGTGCTACACGTTTAAAAATCTCCCGATAGAAAAAAAGATTGGCAATAACAATGGGGGTATTGGTGCCTGTTCCTAAACAAACAATCAACGCCAAAAACAACTGTACGAAATATTAGACCTTGACAAGTTGTAGACTAGCAAATAAAATATAATTTAACCGGTCGTGAGCATTAGGAAACTTTCAAAGACAAATTAGATTTTGATATAGGCGTCAGTAATTTCTACTAAATACTTCAGTGAAAAGAAAAGTTTATCGGACTAGAAAACTTCTTCAGAACTTTGTAAAGAGATTTCCTTTCAGAAAAGCCGCTGAAGAAGGAAATAATAGTTAAGTAAATAAGATTCTTATTTTATTTTGTGTTGAGTTATTGTACATTGTTGTATATTTTTCATAAGTTTCATGGTAAAAATAAACGATTTTTTTTTGTTAACTACCGATCAAGCATTCAAGAAAATATCATTTGTACTGAACAAAAAGTAAAAATTCTGTAGATAATTAAAAAGTGTTTATTTAATCGACATTAATTTTAATATTAATTGATAGCGGTTACTGATCTCAAATTGTATTTGAAATCGAAAAGAAAAACGTATTTTGGAACATTTATATGTAATTTCTATAATTCTTAAATAAGTTTTTTTATGATTATACAGGGTGTCCCAGAAATAAGTGCAAATATTTTAACTGGCAGTATAGTTCAAACCCAGAAACACGACTATGAGGTTTTTTTCGCGAAAACAAATTTTTCAAAATTCGGAATTTTTTGAAAAAATTTTTGGAATTTTTTTACTTTTTAGTTAAGAAATATAATTTATTGATAATATGGCAACATAGGTAGTAGATTAAATTTACAAGAAAGAAAATCCAGAGAAGATCCAGTGGTTCACAAAATTTTAGCAAAAAATCATTTATTTTGGAAATTTTCAAAGAAATTTCTTATTTGAAAAAAGACAAAGAGAAAATATGTTTCTTTTATCGAGGTCTACCACCTCTTAAAATACTTGCACATATATCTGGAACGCCCTGTATATTTATTTGTCCACAATTTTTCATTATTCTGATTGGTAGAAGGAAGGCAATCCAAATCGGTTGCATTCTATGAACTCCATTGCATATTCCTCCTTCTTAACAAATCGCTGTGACTTTTTTGCTACGGAAGACTTGTATTTTATGAAAATATTTCTAAAACACCTTTTTACGTAGAATTTAATGGTATAAGTATATTTTTGTTAAATTAATAATTCAACAGTTATAAAAAAAATATTTTTTATTTGGGATATCCTATATATTTTTAATTAACTGAAAAGAACTTAAAATTACCTTTCCAAAAATATAGCTCAGTTGATATTTTGTTATAGATCTTTTGATATAGATATTAGAACTACAGAACTTTTGAAAGTTCGCCAATTTTAACCTGATAGGGTTTGGATACTTTTATGATGATCTGCCACTAATGGAACTCGAAAATATATTTTTCCAGCATCACCTCACAAAGCTGAAGTTGTCAGGATTTTTTTGCAGCCAATTTCGAGAATAATTCAATAGCTAACCAAGGACCCAGTCGTTGGGCGTTGATTCCGTCGGACTTAGCGCCTATGGATTTTTATCTTTGCCGAAGACTAAATGTTCTCATTTTTATATTGACAGTATAATCTAGGCAAGAATTAGAAGTACTTAGCGGTTAGGGACTATGGTATCTTTGACCCCTCCTCTGAGTCAATGAATTCCGCGAGAAATGTTCAGAAACGGTCTTGTCTGTGCATAACAGAAGACGGTCGACATTTCGAACACCTCCTATAGCAGAATTTCATGTCTTCTCTATTTAATATTATTGTTATTAGACATAGTTTAAATGTGTTAATAAATATTGTTTAACAACAACTCCAACTCAATTGTTAAAGTTATGTTTGTCGTTTCGTTAGAGAACCAACTTCTGGACAGCCCACCTGATGAAGGGCAGTCCCAAAAAACCGGTCGTGGGTCGTAGGCATTGGTTCCCCCCTTAACGACAAACATAACAATTTTTTACTTTTTTTTCGATTTTCAAAAATTGAAAATATAGCAGCCCAAGGCAATAATTTTGTATTTAGTAATAAATATTACATATACTACTATACTATAGATATTTTTAATAAAAAATAATTTCTTTTGAAGGAAATGAACATAAAAAAATGCCAGAAAAATATTATTACAGTATTCCCTCGAAAACCCAAATAATTTGAATACTCAGTGGTCAAATAAAGCATTATGATATAATTCTAATATTAATACAAGTTTGTTTATTCCAGATTGGTTATACATGTGAACAACTCCAATTTATACGGTATTTAGTAGTTATGAATGAGTGTCGACTCGGTCCCAGAGCGTTTTCCCGTACAAAGTATCACCGTGCCAGAGTTTATGCCGCACCAAATAGTTTTATTGCTGGAAATTCTCTCGCCCGTTTACGACCGCCATTCCTACGTAGTAATTCTAATTTTAATATTCATGAATTCTAAAAGTGGCTTTTTAACGTGGGGAATCGCGTGGCAATTTATTTTAAATTGGGGAGACTTTTGAACGTAACGAACATGGAGCTTGTGGTTTTTGTCGGTGCCAGTCCGAAGGGCAAGAAGTTGGTTTGCTGAAATTTGTCGGGGCGCAACTAAATAATAAATTTTCCACATGGAAAGACGTCTATGTCATAATATTTATTATCCTGTAATAAGAAAAAAATCGATATTTTCAAGGGATCAAAATCTGAAATTTCAGTCCTGAAAAAATGATATCTTAGGGTAAAACATAATTTTAAATAATATTAGCAATAATTGTTGAAGAAATTTTTATATATACCTAATACAGTGTCCCAGTTAAAGTCTGCATCATAGGAACTTTTTTTTATTTATAGTTTTAGGTTTGGGCAATAGTTTCTGCTTTGATTTAAATTGAAAATGATATAAGGAAATTTACTCTGTTGCCCTCGGGTATTTGTCAAATTTGATACTTAAAGTAATAAATAGCTAAAAAAATGTTTCCTGTTCAAATTTCGAAAACCTTTGTTTGAAAAAGTTCTATCTTTTTTGAAGTGAAATTAGTAAACTTGGGAGTAAAAATTCAAGGTAACACACGGCTTTGAATGACGGCCGTAACGGCTGTGACGCACGAGCTAGCTAGAGGAAAGTTGCCGTTGCCACAGCCATTCGGGCTAGATCTGCCCCTTTCTGAAACAATTTAATCCCGCTACCTCATGATTATCTACTCCGATTCAAATTAAGCTTGTGGAAACACTGGGTAACGATCTGTACCATACGCGACTAAAAAATCACTATAATAAACTTGATACTGTACCAACCTTGATGTGTATCAATATCCTCTGGTTGTGTACTAGGAAGTAAATTTTCATGTATATTTTCATTCATAGGTTTGTAGCTTCTGAATAACGGTCTAGGTAAAGCATCTAGATCATTTGCCAGTTCTATATATAATGCTATATACCTAGAATTAATAGATTTTGTAATAATTCAATTTGTTTAAACAAATGTTAGATTTCGGTATGGTAAAAAATATCAGTGACGTTATTATTTCTGAAGGTGGAGCACTCAAATTTAGCAGGAGAGTTTATAGGGACGAAGAAAAAGATTTGAGTTAGATGCTACAGGGTGTTCAAAATATATTTAGGAATTTCGACTATTTAAAATTAAAAAATCTCATTTTTTAAATAGCACATCCTATATGTTATAATTTATTCTGATAGATTTTCCAAAATTCTTCAATTTTTTATGAAGCATATCATATACCTATTTTTAATAGTTTGCGACTTATTTTGATTTTTTTTAATTGTACTCTTTTTCAATTATTAATTTACGCTAAAATTCATAGTTGTCATGGCAAATCAAAAATATTTAATATTAATCATTAATAAGTAGTTGTTTTATTACATAATTAGTAATCAGTTACCAATTATTTACCAAATATTGCCAAAATTATTAGTTTATATTAATCATTGCATTACCTTTACTAAAACTAAAATTACAGTCCTGAAGTTATTAGTTGATATTTCTATATTATGAAAGATATATGTTGTGAAATTGAACGAAAAGAGAATTGAAAAAAAAAGAAAATATTGAGAAATAAATATACCAGGGCACTCAAATGGCTTACCCTTTTTTTGCCCACACTCTTCGGATGCATGTAACGTTGTTGCGAAAAAAAATAGTACCAGAAAAATAGAAACAGTGTCGGATCTCTGCACTAGTGTTTGCGACTTGTTCTCTACACACCGGCCGAATTGCGAATGTCTTCTGGTAGTACTCGCACTATGATCGCACGCACTGGGCAATAGAGAAATCATCTGAGTTTGAATTTTGAAACGAAATTGAATTTAATTTAATGATTTATGTGATCATTCTCAACCAAACAATTAATAATCGAATAATGTAAAGAAAAATAAACAAAAAACTAAACTACTTATTTTTGCACATCACCTATATTGTACAAATGATTAAATATTGTAAACCCAAACCCAATCAAAGAAAACTAAAAAAAAAGAATAATGAGATACGTGAACATGATTGATTTCTCTCATGGTGCGGATAGCCATAGATTAGATATACTAGATTACCTAGTTGGCGGCTACTTATGGGAAAATTTTCTTTGCAATGAAGTGAAAGATTTTTTTTCATTTTGTAGCAGTCTGGTTTATAACTAATTTACCTAGTAAACCCAATATAACTATAGCCGTCACATTACGCACTGAAAATTATTCCTAGGTAATCTACAACTATTTTTCATAGTACTTTGCCTATAAAGCCTTACTGAAAAATATTTTTTTCGTGGCTTGTTCAGTATATCAGTTATATTGATTAATAATTATTCATTTTCAGGAAAATCTATATCTATTATCTTTACCACCTATACCTACTTATTACTACAAATTAAACTGAAATTCAATTTTTGTTTTTAATTTGCTAACAGACATGTCAAACTTTGGTAATTATTATTTTTGTCATGGTAACTATGATGTTACAGCGTAATTGTATTGAGAATGTGGGTAAAAATTGCAAAAATATGTAAAACTATTAAAAATAGGTATATGACATATTTAACAAATGTTGAAGAGTTTTGTAAAATCTATCAGAAAAAATAGTAGGTAATATATAGGACGTACCATTTAAAAAAATTAAAATTTGTGAATTTTAAATAGTCGAAATTTATAAATATATTTAGAACACCCTGTAGCATCTAACTTAAATATCTTGACATATATCTTTTTCTTCATCTCTATAAAAGTATTTTACCAAGTGTTAATACCCCAAGTTCAGAAATAATAGCATCACTGACAATTTTTTTATAACACTGAAATCTAACATTTGTTTAAACAAATTAAAATATGACAAAAACTATTAATTTTATGTATATAACATTGTACATAAAAAAGTTACATATGTTATATCCACCATACTTTTTGAAAGCCCTCTGTATGTAGAATGTAGAATGTTTAGGAGGGGAGTTAATCACCGCGACCTTACAGATCTATTGTGTGTTCCCCTTTCTTGAGTTATAACTCATCATACAATCTCAGGGCGTTAACAAAAGCCAGTATCTGAGACGGCTCAACAGAGGCCAGCTCTCTATCCTCGACATCAGCCGTACCAAAGTTCATAGCACGAATGGTCGTCGTCTCGGTGCACTCAGCGAGAAGGTGTTCTGGTGTTTCCCCATTTTCCCCACAGAATATGCATTCGCCGTTTTTTCTCAGCTTCAGACTAATGAGGTGTTCGTTGAGGAGACAGTGTCCTGTTAGAAACCCCGTGACAATCCGAAGATTATTTTTACTTAAATCAAGAAAAACCTTTGATTTTTCTCGATCGTAAGTTCTGAGGAACTTTTTCGAGTGTCTTAGACCGTTGGAGGACACACGTTTTGAAAACAGAACGGTTCTGGTCCAGTTAGTGGAGTGTTCGCTCCTTTCTTAGCTAGATCATTTGCTTTTTCATTGCCTTCTATCCTATATCTTGGTGAGCAGGCAGCCAGAGTAGGAAGCCCTCTGTATACTCTATAATAATTTTAAAATGTGTCTTAACTTTCCCTATAACTTGTATATTTAGTATTTTTTCGATTTAACCTCGAAACAAATGAGATAAGGGAGTTTACTCCATCGTTGATTCACCCTGTATGAGGTATCCTATTTTCGTGTATTTTATGGGATTTCTCGTTTATGAGTAGAGATACAATAATGCGATTTTCGCATTATTGTGCTACTTTTTTATGAAACTAAATATGCTACACATATATATTTTACCTAGTCTCTTTAGTTCCTGAAATACAGGGCGAATTTGTGATGCGCAGTAGTGAACAGATGTTGAATACAGATAAAAATGCGCAGTAGTGAACGCAACGTCTACAAGGGAATAAAATTAATATCGTATCATCGTATTGTCGTATAACAGATGCATGAAAACCAAGCTTAGAAGGTTGCGTAAATAAAAATAAATTCCAATGAATGTCCGAACTTCTTTTAGTTCCAATACAGAATCGTTGACTATACCACTTTCCTAGAAACATATTGCGTATTATTCTGCGCAATTTTACTTTGAAAGTCTATATTCCTTATTAGAATTTTCCAGGTATTCCACAGATTTTCATTTAAAACCATAATTGCACCTTCAAATTCTCATTCTACCTATATGAAATCCAATAGGATATAGGAAAAGTAGAAGTACTATTAGTAATATTACCGTTCTTAGACATGACAATGGTTGTATTATACGGAATTATTCAATAGAGGATCTAAATTGCTGCAGATATTGAAGTAGTTTCCACTAGAATTCGATATTATAAATATATAAGTCTTAATTTAGTCTTATTTCTTTATATATATTCATCGAAATATACTCTGTTTCATCCGCGATATTTTCTTATATTTTTTTCACAAACGAAGTAGGTAATTATTTTCTTATAACGCGCAGAAAGCTATTAAAATAACGAATACCTTCTAAAATCTAGCCCTAAATAAAGCCCATTAGAAAAATTAATTATAACTGAAACACCTTGGTAAGGAGAAAAATTTTATTAAGCGGGGATGAGAGAAAAATTCTAATGGAAAATAATTGGGCAGATCCCACACCTGCGTCCTTAAAATTGATAAGGCCTCTTAAGACGGTAGGGTTAAATTTTAAACACGATTTATGATAAAACCCTTTTGAAATATAATATTATAAATTATAGGGTATAACATTTTTAATTTAAAATAGTTAATTAAAAAATAGTACTCTAATAGAGAACTAAATTAATTCTGGAAAACAGTCAAATATGTGCCTCTACAATATATAAGAGTTATTATTTCTAAACCCTTCTGCGTTGATCCAATGGAAACGCAAATTGCAAAAACGGACAAAAAACGCTTAACGTTTCAGGAGGTATATCTCCTCCCATCCTCGGAAGCAATAAAAACACTAAAAAAAACACTAGTTTTTTTGGGCAACGGACCAGCTTCGTCGGAACACCGGTTTCCGATAGATCACCGAAGTTAAGCGACGTTAAACAATGTCAGTGAATGGACGGGTGAACGTCTGGAAACTCTGTGGCGCTCTTGTATCATGACAAGAGAGTAAAATCTATCGAAACACACTGCCCGTACACGAGGCCGGATGAGATAAAAGAAAATGAAGAAATATTTTTGTACAAGAAATATGTATGCAAGCGACAAATATGTTTAACTATTTAACTTATTTTGGTTTCTCTATTTAGTTTACTTACTCTTCGCTTATGTTTTGAAAAAAAGTTTTGTTGAAAATCGTTTTGAGTATATAAACAGTTTTAAGAAAGTAAGAAAGGCCATCAATCGCATACCGTTGACATAACTTTTTGGCAAACTCTAGACATTTGGACAAAAAAAAATGTTTCACCTGTGTCTCTATTTTAATATCTCATTCTCTATTTTTAATTTTGAAAGTTGGCAACCCTTTACTAACTCTACAGATGCCTGAGCAATACATTTATTTATATCAGATTTGATTAAAAAAGCGTCTTTTATTTCTTCCGACTTCGGGAGGAGATATTCAAATGCCGCTTTTTTGTTGAGGGGGTGGTAAAAAACCTTTTATAAGCGAGTGGTGCTCGTTCCCATCACCATCTCAAAAGAGACAATCATAGAGATAAACCCCAAACAGTGCGGGAGTCGAATTGTTACCTACTAAAAAAGTCCAGTTCCGGGGAGTCAGATCCTCTTCTTTCCCCTTCCCCGGAACCGCCATATGACATTACTTCGGGTTCGTACGTATTTTAGGGGTTTACATCGTACTTATCTATGTTATTTTTTTATCTATATACTATCTTGTTTACTTTTAGGATACTTGTTTTCTCCAGATTTCGCGGGTTTTGGTCATTGTAATGATCAAGGTGCTAGAAGTTAATACGCCTACATCTGTCAATAAGGCAGACCTTTCGTTTTTCCATCTTGGACAGCAGACAAAGTATGCTCGGCATCATCGCATTGCAATTCTCTTTATCTTATAGTCTTTTCTTTATTCTGTGCAAGAAGTCCACGAAGACTCCATGCCCGGAAAGAAACTGTGTAACGTAAGGGTAAAAACATAGTGGAGCGATGAGGCTAGAGGCACAGCGACGAGGTAAGAGACAAGATAAGCGACGCGATAGGAGACACGTAAGGAGACAGAAATTGCGATTTATTGCTCGACTTTCCAAATTCAAACCAGTATGTACAATGTTCTCCGATAGTGTTACCTGTTATTCCACATTCTCTAGCCACTTCTGCCCAAAGTTCGTCCAATGTATAGCTGTTTCTGTGGTCTGGATGAGATGCATTCCATAACGCACGCCTGTTGAGAATACGGATGTTATTATATTATTCTCAGCCATTACGAATGATAAATGTTGTCTCTATACCAGCGGTACTTCTACTTAATGATACCAGTCAACTGAAAAAAGGCCACACGCATTCCAGCGTCAACGCGACAAGAAGTCATATTTTTATCTCGACGCGCATCTCCTCGCTTGTTTCGTCACTTGACGCTTCGGCAAGCTCTTTACTATGTTTGCCTCCATTACAATACACGATCAAATTCAAGTCGCGACGCTTACTTCGTCGCTGTGCCTCTAGCCTCGTCGCTCCACTATGTTTTTACCCTATTGTCCACGTCTCCGTATTCCCTACTCATCCAGTTCTCCACGTTGTGGATTAACTTTCTAGTCCACCTTCTCTTTTCGAATACATCCCTCTCCTCTTGCCATTTGTGATAGGTATTTCTTCGTTGCCGTTTTTTCACCTCATCACCTAACCTTTTTTTTTATAGATGGGAAACACCTTTAGGGCCGGAGTGTGGGGATCTCCCTCTCTACTCTACCCAGAGGGCCTACCCACTAAAAACCCATCTTTGTCAAACCTCAGTCTCCGTCTCGGAACCGCCCGGGGCATTACTTCAAGACAGAGAGTTGTCTTATGTGTGCATCCTATGTATTAATCGTTGCGCCAACTCTTCCTGAAATTTGGTTTTCATAATAACCCTAAGCATTTCCGCAACCGCTATGCTCTTCTCTTGGTCTTCACCCATAAGTGCCCCGACGTTATCCAGCGTGACCTTGGTGCCGCATCTTGCCTCTGCCTCGTCCCTAAATTCCCTCCATCTTCCACACTCGAATAGAGTGTGCACAGGAGTATCCTGCTCCTGGCAGTACACACAGCGATCGCTATCTCTTGACCTTCATCACCTAACCTAACCTAACCTAATCTAATCTAATCTCTGCTTTAACAAATAAATCTCGTTATTCCTCATCTACTAAATACAGCGGTATCAACTTAGCTATAACCAACACTGCATCTGTTGATATCGTACGATACGCTGAACAGATCCAGTCAAGTACTGCTGACAAATTGCAACGCAGCGGTGTTTATACAAAATAACTATTTTATTTTGTAGATTTCGTTCTATTGGCGAAATACCCAGAAGTCTTTTTTGAAGAAATCAATCCACCACAAAGGTATAGACATTATTTATAAATATAATATGACTGTTTGTTTCAGTTTGAAATTGGAATAAAAAGTTTCGACAGATTGGGACGTTATTTACAATCGGTTCGGATTTTTATAAAGCGGGAGATCGACGAAAACTCTCAGACAGAGATTTCGAATTCTACAATCCGAAGAAAAATGTTTTTCGGCAAACTTTTCCGATAACTAGACGTGAGCCCAAGATGGGTAACGTAAAAAGACCTTTTAAAGATTCTGGAATTGACGGCTAACATATGGTTTATGTATGCGTTATCTCGTTATCCAATAACGGAAGATAAATATACGATTTTTCTTTCATCGATTTGGCGAAAGAAAACTTTTTTTTTGCTTCAAGCTGTGGTAAGTGCTTAATCAATCCAATTCTCAATAGCGATAGATTCGAAAATACGGTTTTGGATATAAAATTTAAATTTTTAATCTGGAAATTAAAAAAGTGCTAATATACACTATGATATAATAATGTATAGACGAATTGTTTGATATGCCATTTGAACCAAACAAACTTGATTTAAAATAACTACCACTAATATATTAAAGTATAGCAAAATATGTAATTAATCTATAAAATATTTAATTAATCTAACTAAGATAATTTAAAAAATTACCAATAAGAAGATTAAGAAGACGGTTAATACTGTTACGTTTTTGGTTAGTTCCGTGTGGATAATTCAAAGTTTTATTTAATAAGATTACGCATTATAGCTGGCTAGATTGCCAATATATCAAGTAATTATACCTCATAGTTTATGAGTTATCGTTTGTCAAGATTCTTTAATTTCCACAGTGACTCGCTCACCGTAATCAAAATTCTAAAGTAATTCTACATTTTTAAATTTTAGATAGCTTTAAACTTCTTTCAGAACCTCGCAAATAGTAGAATAAATTAGTGGTTTCAATTACACTTTATACTTTTTAGTTTACGATCATTCACAGTGTCTAAAAAATACAATTAAAATTAATAGAATATCCTAGCAACAGCTTGCTGTAATCAGTTGTATCCATAGAGAAAGCCTAATATCTATACTAATATATAAAAGCCTTAAGTGACTGACTCACTGATTAATCACGATCCTGCTCAAACCACTAAACGTAAGAAGCTCAATTTTGGCATAGAGGTTGATTCTAAGGTGTAGAGGTTCGATAAGAAGGGATTTTTCGAAATTCCAGTCCAGTTCCAAGGGGGTGAAACCACCCCTCAAATATTACAATATTTTTTATTTAAAAAACGGTCAAGTTTCCGGAAAAAACGCTTAAACACGTATATTTTATTTTGATTTTTTTACATATCTTAAGATTTTTTAAAAATGTATACAGGTTGTTTCGAAAAATCTGGTCATTGATTAATCACGATCCTGCTTAAAGCGCTACACATAAAAAGCTGATTTTTGGAAAACGGATTGACTTTAGGATGTAATGTAGAGGTTCGATAAGAACGGATTTTTCAAAACTCGAATTCTAAGGGGGTGAAACCACCCCTCAAATATTGGAATATTTTTTATTTAAAAACCGGTGAGTTTTTCGGAAAAACTCTTAAACACGTATATTTTATTTTGTTGTTTTACATATTTTAAGGTATTTTAAAAATTTATACAGGGTGTTTCATAAAATATGACCAATGAGTAATCACGATTTTGCTTAAACTGCTTGACGGTTTAAAGCTGATTTTTGGTAAACGGATTGACTGTGGGGTGTAGAGGTTCGATAAGGAGGGGTTTCTCGAATCTCAAATTCCAAGAGGGTGAAAACGCCCCTCAAATATTACATTATTTGTTATTTAAAAAAACGGTTTTTAAGTCTTTCGGGAAAACGCTTGGACACGCATAATTTATTGTGTTCTTAGATATTTTGAATTTTTTTAAAAAATCATACAGGGTGTACCAAAAAGTTGGGTAATTGATTAATCACGATTCTGCTTACACTGCTTGACCTAAAAAGCTTATTTCTGGCAAACGGATTTTTCGAAAGTCAAATTAATGGAAATTCTTGCTTTGCTTTATCATCACCATTACATATGATTAATTCAACGCGAACGAAGTCGCGGGTACACGCTAGTTTAGCTTATAAAACAATAAACTTTTGATTTCTAACCACATTTTCTCTTGATGAATGATAATCAAAGGCCAAAATGGCATTCCTCGCAAATTTTGAAGTATAATTAGTAGAAAAATTTTTGCACTGGATATGTATTTTGCTAATCATGTTAGCATCATCAACAGATGATTAAAACTGAATATTTTTACTAACAATATGTTTTACAATATACATATTTGTATCCCTTGAAAAATAAGAGTGTTTTGGTGAATTATAGTGTTTTACTTCTGCATGTTTCACAAACTTCTTTAGAATTTTAGGTAGCTTTAATCTTATAACAGAAGGAAAAAATTAAAAATATCGAAATATCTTTATGATATTTCTTTATGATAGGATGACCTACAAAAAGTACAATACCATAAAGGATTTTTTTGGAAAGATGAATCCGCCACATATGTAGCTGTAGACATTTTCGCGTCTCGCAACGCAATTCTTCCACTATAAATATCTCATGGAAAATCAACTGAGTCTATTTTATTTAGTTTTTATGGAAGCACCTATTCAACAATTTTGTTATAAATTATTAGTATCAATATTAGACATCGTAATTTCTGTTGGTTAAATTTAAGGTTAAATTTAGACAGTGCACTTAAAAATAAAGTATTTTAATTATCAGAATATCATACCGTGCAATTGCTAAGTTATTATTCATTATTATTATTACAGAAATAAAGATGTCTTATATTTTATAACTAACAATTTATAAAATATTTGTTGAATAGGTATTTCCATAGAAACTAAATAAAATAAATTGACTTGGTTTTACATAAGATCTTACAACTTTTTGTAGTGGAAGAATTGAGTTGGGAGACATGGCATTTTTTTACATTCTATGTTTTTGATAGGATACATTTTACCAGAAATTTTAGTAGATGACTAAAGCTTCATTGAGAACCTCCCAATTAGTGGAGTAAATTAGTGGTTTCAATTGGCGTAGAAGTTTGTTCCTGTAATTTGAATGTAAGCATTCAGAACGTTAAAATTAGTGGTAGGAATTTTCAATTAGTGTAAAAAGTTAACAAACTTTTAACTTTTCCACTAATTATACCTCAAAATTTGCATGTCATTTTGGCCTTGATTAACCATCAAGACAAAATTTAGTTGGACATCAAAAGTTTATTGTTTTGAAAGCTAAATATTAGGCTTTCTCTTTGGATGCAACTGATTACCGTGAGCTGTTACTAGGATATTCTATTAATTTTAATTGTGTTTTTTAAACATTGTGAATGATGGTAAACTAAAAAGTGTAAAGTGTAATTGAAACCCAGGTTGAAGCCACTAATTCATTTCACTAATTGCGTGGTTCTGAATGAAGCTTAAAACATATATAATATTATTATTATTAAAAAATGTCTATACCTATGTGGCGGATTCATCTTTCCAAAAAAATGATCCATTAGATTCATTTTATCACATACTAAACCAATGAATACAGACCAACAAATAAAAAATGTAATATACCAAATACCCTGTGAATGCGATAAATTTTACATTGGTGAAACATCTAGACCCTTAAATGTCAGAATCAAAGAACATAAAGATTATTTAAGAAAAGGAGATTTTCACAAATCTAAGATTTGTCAGCATTCTTGGGACACAGGGCACAGAATAAATTTTAATAACGCCAAAGTTATAATAAAAGAAGCGATAGCCTCTAAAAGAAAAATAAAAGAGGTTTTTTTAATTCAATCTAATAAAAATAAATGTATTGCTCATGCATCTGTAGATGTTAGTATTGTATGGCAATCGCTTCTTTGATTTTAAAGAACAATAGATACAATAAGATAAATAAACATAAAATTTAAAAATAATCATACAGAAAGTTTGGGGCTTTTTGGTTTTACCTTATTAAGTAATTGTTATCAGGTAGTAATTGTTAATTTTGAAGTTTAAATATCAAGTTAAAAATGTCATTTTAACAGAACGTCAATGGTTTCTTGTAGACGTATCTGTTTTAAAAAAGTAAAGTGTTCTCGAATAGTTGAATTTAAATATTTTAAATAGTTTTTTTTCTTTATTCTTTGTATTTTTTTGATTCCGACGACTGAAAGACTTTCCGAAACGGTAAGAATTTTTTTTCTTTGTTAGGAAAATTTGTATTACTATAAACATAACTTCTGACAAGCAGCGTTCCTTTAGGTTTAACGCAGAAGTGTTAACAAAAAATAATTATTTTATTTTGTAGTTTTTTTGTAGTTACAAAAAATAATTATTTTATTTTCTTGCAGTGCAGTGGCGAAATACTCATAAAGGATTTTTTTGGAAAGATTATTATTATTAAATCTTTTTATATACTGTGTTTTTATGGGATTTCCTTTTTGTGAAATGACTGTAACTTATTGAATAATTATAAGACGTGATCCTCGATCAATAAAGTATTAAACGATCTATTGACATAATAACAATACGTCCTTACGTATAGAAACCTCAACCGATCAGGCGGCGGCACAAATTACAGTCGCACCACGTACAACTCTCTTTGTTATTAACTGACTGTGCACCCTGGGGACTCGCCGATCTAGGTCGCAATATAATAATTAAACTATTGTTTGCCGAGTTCTGACTATTTGCATTCGGGTTTATGGTCGGGGCAGTTCGTGAAGTGATCGGAGTTAATGTTTTGAATGAGACACGAACCGTAACAGTCGGCAATAATTACTACGTGAAAATTAAACACGAGCACTTGTGGAATGTTAATTTATGCCACAGAAATGTATATACGTGTATGTATAGATATGAAAACGTAATCAGTGGCGATTTTTGAGCCGGATTGGACGCCTTAAAATTATTGTGCTACCTATCAAAATTAATATTTGTGCAAGTAGGCACACCTGTTATAATTGTGCAAGTAGAGATGTTCAAGGAAATTTTAAATAAGTTATGCTGAGTTAAGTCGACATAAGTGTTTAATTACTATTACCTTAAACAATTTTGAAGTGCAACTTCTTTACGCGCGATGAGAGTAAAAATTCAAGGCCGTGATACGCCGCGGCCTTGACACTTCACAGCCTTGACAGATGATCTAGAGAGAGAAAAAAAGCTAAGAAAATCTTTAAAATAAATTTGATACTGTAGCTGATCGATATGTTTGTAGCTTCTGAATAACGGTCTAGGTAAAGTATCTAGCTCATTTGCTAGCTCAGAATTAGAATTATTATTAGAGTTGAATGTAGAATGTAGAATGTTTAGGAGGGGAGTTAATCACCGCGACGTTATAGATCTATTGTGTTTTCCCCTTTCTTGAGTTATAACGAGTTTTAACTTATCATACAGTCTCAGGGCTTTAACAAAAGCCAGTATCTGAGACGGCTCCATAGAGGCCAGCTCTCCATCCTCGACATCAGATGTACCAAAGTTCATGGCACGAATGGTCGTCTTCTCGGCGCACTCAGTGATAAGGTGTTCTGGTGTTTCCCCATTTTCCCCACAAAATCTGCATTCGCCGTTGTTTCTGATCTTCAACCAAAAGGTGTTCGTTGAGGAGACATTGAAGTCCTGTTAGAAACCCCGTGATAATCCGAAGATTGTTTTTTACTTAAATCAAGGAAAAACTTTGATTTTTCTCGGTCGTAAGTTCTGAGGAAGTCTTTTTCGAGTGTCTTAGACCGTTGGAGGACACCCATTCCAAGTTACGGATGGAGTCTTCCAGATTCTTCAGTTCCGCTTTCAGTTGGTTCCCGTTTGGAAAACAGAACGGTTCTGGTCCAGTTAGTGGAGTATTCGCTTCTTTTCTAGCTAGATCATTTGCTTTTTCATTGCCTTCTATCCCTTGGTGAGCAGGCACCCAGAGTAGGAGGACTTTATTTTAATTATTAGAGTTAAACAACTCGCATTTTCAGTGGAGAACGTTGTCTTGTTTATTTAAAACTAATAATCAACAAGAATATTCGTATAATTTATCAAAATTACTTTAAATCACTATAAATAATAAACAAAACATGTAAACAAAAACAGACCACACAAATTGTTGGTTAGGTTCAAAATTTCTTCTTTTTTTTAATTAATTTAAAGGCCTAAGCTACTAGGACTATCCGGCAATTCTTTTAAATACATTTTAAGGAGCGTTAACATTATTAGGCATTAACATAAAAGTTTGTATTTTGGGTGGTACTCCACAAAATTTGCAGGCTATTGAAGAATTGTATTAAAACAGCATTATATGTTACTTACAAACATGTCCTTTAAATCCTTCAATTTAATAGCTGTTAGTAAGAATTTTCACTTCGAATATGCGCACATAGTGCACACACTCTTTTTTTATTTGATTTAGCAAATATTTGCTCGCTGTTTTTTAATAATTTTAGGACACACATTCTTATATTCTTATTCAGAACCAATGGGAGAGTTTAATTCAGTCAAGCAAAACACTAACCAAAGCTGATTGAGGATCTGATCACCAACTTTTCCCATCTACACTTCTTTTTTTTTTGCTGAAACTGAAAGTACGCAATAGGAGAGTATCCTGGCCACCACCTAAGCACTGACAAAATACCAAGGCTTCTCGGGAAAGGCTAGAAGATAAACTAAGTAATCAACAATCAGTGGCAATATTCAATCCTCTACAGATATGAGAGAAAATTTTAAGATTATGACGCTAAATATCAGAAACAAACCCCAACCAAGAACAGCAAGAAAGAAACAATATTGGATCTTTGACAATTTTTTACCACTTATCGAAGAAAGACGCAAACTGAAAACACAAGGCCTAGATAAAGAATAATGAAGATGCCAAATATTTTAACCTATTCACTAGAGTTATTCAAAGAGAATATCGCAGTGATAAAACGAACAAATAGAACATATTAAGGCAAGAGATTTGTTCTTCAAAATAAAGCAAATAACGCGTAAGTTTGCGCCCAGAACATGTAAAATTCACTATGCGGATACCCAACTTTTGACAGAAATTGAAAAAGTAGTAACACGACCTATATACCAGCTGCCCCAAAGAATATAACAGGGGAATCAAAACCATACATACAACCATACTCTGTGAAGTAGAAGCCGCTTTTCGAAATTTCTGCTTACAAAAATTTTCAGGTATCAACAAAATAACTTTTCTTCTTCGGTCATGTCAACAGGAACATGCATATGAAGAGACTGGTAGTACAAGCAGATCTGCAGGATCCCGTCGCTGAGCCAGATCACCAAGAAGGTGGGTGGAAATGGTTTAGAACTTATGAATACCAACCTTGAGGGAGCGGTACGAAGAACAGAGAACAGAAAAAAATGGAGAGGAAAAATTGGCATGCGGCTGTCAGATCATTAGAGTCAGAACAAGAGCTAAATATCGTATGCGACCTTACATTCCTAAATTTCTATTTCAAAGATGAAGCGACTTTTGGTTTATAAAAAATAAGCTATTATTATAGATTATATTTATTATAATAAACAAAAGATGTTATCGTGGAGACTATAATAAAAAAGAATTTATTAGGCAAGTCTACAGTAAGATTAGCCATGAAACATGACTAAAACATGACTACGCGTAGACACTCAGTGTTTCTGCCTTCCGGCTTCATCAATACATCAGTCTACGGGTAGTCATGTTTTAGTCATGTTTCATGGCTAATCTTACTGTAGACTTGCCCAATAAATTCTTTCTTCTTTTTTGATATTTATTATATATATTTCATATCAAATAAACTTTTAGTTATGTGATTAAGCTTGACCTGGTACAGCGTTGCTTACTTTTACATATTTTCTTTTAATGAAAATATTTTAGAAAACAAAAATAATTTAATTATTAAAATATAAACAGTAATTATTTACATCAAGAAAAGTCACCTTCGTAACAGCACATAAGGGACATACAGGACCATTACTACTGCTTTCCCTTTTAAAATATTCTCATAAAGTTGCGCTCAATTTTTTACGGCTATTATACTGTACTTGTACACTTCGCACTAAAAGAGGCACTAAAACGAACAATGTTCGACTGCAAGGTCTGCTAGTGAAAATTTTTATACTTAAAATATCACAACACAATTAGTTTAAACGAAAAATTCGTTATCCAAAATTAAAGTGTCAAAACGAATGATAATGTCAGGAAATAAATAAATAAATGTGACAACTTGACATTTTTTACAGCAGAGCTACCACCAGAATTCTTAGCGGGAAATTTAAATACCAGTTAGTCAGCCCGGCGCCGAATATGTTCATGGTTGGCAAAAATGAATTTAAAAATTGCTCCCTCGAATAGTTAAAAAAAAGTTTAATTTGTATTGAATATGAAGTGTTTTTTGGGATGCATTTTAATAATAAATTTTGGATTTAACGCTACTGCCATAAAATGTTAATAAAATGGCTTACAAAATGATGATCGATATTTAAACCACAACTCAAATCATTCATGTCATCGGTTAATCTAATATTTCTTTATTACATTTTTTGATATAGGTGTCATGAAAATAAAATTGTATATGAAAATAATTACTACTATTTAGAATTATATCAATGATTCAGTAATATTACTTATATAAGGATTTATATCCTTTAGTATAGCAGTCAGTACTAATTAACATAGGCATTTTTTTAATTTTTAATCTATATTAAAAGAGAAAAAAGCTAACGTTTCAAATAGAACGAAAGCCAGCAGTGCCTGTTTTAATTACTATACAAAAATTAACCAGGCTCTAGTCGGAATATTAATTTCTCAGTTAGAAAAAGCTCTGTTGTTTAAGATAAATGAAATGGAAAACAAGCTGCGACGGGTTTCATTTCAGCTGCAATTCATATCTGTCTAGTCTAGTTTGCCGCGCGGGAATTTTAAAGAAACCCGTCAAAGTTGGATTCCCTCGAGCGGACCTGTTACATCTCAGTGACTTTTTTGGGATAATGCCGGAAGAGAATGGGTTGGCTTTTAAGTAAATGCCAGACAACGTGGTAAATTACAAGCTCGATTGTGGAGATTTAATACCAGAGAAAGCTTAAATATACCTCCCAATCTATTATAGTGGAATGTTTTAGATATTTCTAGAAATTAAAAACATAAATTAATTGTATTTCACTGAAAAGGATCTTCAAAAATATTTTTTTTAATGGCATTTGATTTAAAATCATACGGATAGAAAATCACAAATCAGGAGCCATAAAGTAAAAAATAAGACATTAACTGAAATACTTATAACAGCATTTCAAATATTTCAGTACCGAAACAACTGTCTAGAGGGACAATGTATATACAATTATAAATGCGATAATATTTTTATAGGATAGCATGGAAGAGTCATACAGGGTCCGACATGATGGTAAAAACCGCATATCGATATCTGTTACCGTTTCGGTGTGTTTTTCAAAAATATACATTTTTAACAAATCGCTGTAACTTTTTTGCTATGGAAAATTTTGTCTTTTGTGTTTTTATGAAAACATTTCCAAAGCACCATTTTACGTAGAATTTAATGGTTTAAGTATAATTTTTTTTAAATTAATAATTTAAGAATTATCAAAAGAAAATTTGATTTATTTATGAGACACCCTGTATATCTTTAATTTATTGAAAAGAATTTAAAATTACCTTTCCAAAAATATAACACACTTGATATTTTGCTCGATTCCTCTTCGAGAGATAGAGTATACAAAAATTCGCCCGCTTTAAATAAGTAGGCTTTATGAATGGCACCGGCTGTAATGCAAAAAAATTCTAGCTTAGAGCATCAATTAAAACGAAAATAATATTTGCTATGAGAGATGCAGAATTTTATAACAATTTAAAATATATTTAACCAACATCAACACATTTTAACTATATCTGAAAACAATAAAAATAAATAGCAAACCAAGATATGAGATTTTGCTGCAGGTGTTCGACCGTCTTCTGTTATATCGACCATCTTCTGTTATGGACAGACGGGGCCGTTTTTGAACATTTTTCACGGAATTCATTAACTCAGTGTGGCTGAAAGATACCCTCTCATAACTGCTAAGTATTTCTAATTTTTGTCTAGATTATACGGAAGAATAAGGAACTTTTATTCTTCCGCAAATATATCCATAGGATTAGATCCATGGGCACTAAGTCAGGTGGCCTCGACGGCCAACGGCTGGGGTTCTGGTTAGCTATTCAATTATTCTTGAAATTGGCTGCAAAAATTTGCTGATAACTTCAGCGTTCTGAGGCGGTGCCTCTTCTTGCTGGAAAAATATGTTTTCGAGTTCCATTAAGGGCATATCATCAATAAGGGGTCCAAAGCCTACCAGTTAAAAGTGGCGAACTTTTAAAAATTCTGTATTTCGAAGGGGAATATAACAAAATATCAAGTGTGCTATATTTTTGGAAAAGTAATTTTAAATTCTGTTCGGTTAATTAAAAATATAAAGGGTGTCCCAAATAAAAAGTCAATTTGATAACTCTTAAATTATTAATGTTAAAAAAATTTATACCATTAACTTCAACGAAAAAAAGTGCTTAGGAAATGTTTTCATAGAAATACAAAATTTTCCATAGCAAAAAAGTTACAGCGATTTGTTAAAAATGCACATTTTTGAAAAACACCCTGTTACTCCTAAACGGAAACAGATATTGATATGCGGTTTTCACCATAATGTTTTTGATGAAAATTGAGCTCCAGACACCGATATTGGTTTTCGTCTATCTGCTATAGAAAAGGGTGTTTCCATTTAAAAGCATCGAATTTGACCCACCCTGTACAGTGCTCTAAAATGAACCCAAAAATGCAATAATATACATAGTATTTTTAAAAAAATCATTCCGAACCTCTCACACTTTTTTGACCCACCTTATAGAAGTTAAAATATTTTCCTGAAATACATTAGGTTTCCACTTAAACAAAATTTTTCAGTTTCTTCTTCTAAGAGCTACACATGCCCGACGCACTATTATCGGACCGTGTATAACAAATTGGTATAGTTTCATGATCTTCATATTTTTTGAAAGTACCTAAAAGAAGTATCAAATAAAATTAGATCTTCGTAATGAGTACTTCGACTTATTAACTAAAACAGTGTCAGGTAAACCGGATGTCAGAGAGAATAATTAAATACTTAAACGTAATTAAACGCTTTATACTTTCCTGTTTCAAATACGTCTGTTAAGGCATAATACCTTAAAGAAATTTCTTTAATCCCCTTTGCTTTAGGTTCGTTAGTGTTACAGAAAAATTAATCAAATAATTTTTTTTACTAAAAACCCTTTCTCATACCCTTTCACAATTTTGTAAACAAATACATCTATTTAATCAATAAAATGTACCTGATTAACTTTTTGTTGTTTTTATTATCAAGTAAGCCACCTTTATACTAATAAATAGCTAATATTTTTTTTTTTAATATATTCAATATGAGCAACACTCAATATTTCTCAGGATATTAACAAAGTGCTGAGTAAAGATAGTGCGTCATACGAATATATTCCTGAAAGAAAAAGTAATTTTATATCTATATAATTCAATTATTTTCAAAGGGACTGTGGATTTGAATTACGCCTACTTTTTCCTAACAAAACTAGTACATTTTCGGTTTATATAAACATCAACATACCGTCTCAAGAATCCCCTTACCAAATAGAAACTTTCCAATCTGTGTAATCTACAACACGTCTTACCGCTTGTGACTTTTATGCCCTTATCCCCAATGGGGGCCAAATC
This sequence comes from Sitophilus oryzae, assembly GCF_002938485.1. NCBI lineage: Eukaryota > Metazoa > Arthropoda > Insecta > Coleoptera > Curculionidae > Sitophilus > Sitophilus oryzae. The sequence continues at coordinate 137,026 of NW_022145800.1, read as the reverse complement.
CCTAATATGTCACTTGGAGACTATTTTTTCAGCATCCCTTGTTTTCGGTAGGCATTAAGACTGTATAACATATAAAATGCCACCCCACTCTTCCTATAAGACGAGCATACAGACTAAGGCTCCGATTACAACCTTATTTGCGATTAGAGTTGACGTAGTGCATGTAGGGAGCTCCCCATTTGCCGTCTTTTAGTTCTCCCAAGTTCTTGGGAGGGCTTAGGCATGTGTAGATGTAAACATTTCGCTTTTATGCTAGAAAAGAATAACATATGAAAGATACAGCGTCACCAAATGTAAATAGAAGTGATACAAATCTAAATTATATTATTAATATGGATTTTTTTTTCGATTGATTTTTTTGTTTATTAACTTACGTATTAGCTGCCCATACACGTCAAGACCCGGCCTGCGGATCCGGCCTTAAGATCCGGCCTTTTACCCAAAATACGAGAGTTTTGTCTGAAAGGCCTGTGCATACGGCCTGCGGACTTCGCCTGCCGATTGGAGCTTTCGACGTTTATTAGCAGCTGCGGCCTGGCTCGTGATCTTTTAAAATTTCTGATAGTTTTAATCACTATTCAGCGTTTGTCTGTGTTTTTTTAAGAATGAACAACAACCGAAAACGCGTTATAGCTTGTGCTATGGCGTATGTATTTGTTATCAATAAGGACAAATAAAAAACGGAGCAAATGGTTATAAAAAATAGATATTGCTTTGTGGGAGGAACTATATATAAATAAGAGTTAATTTTTTATTCATAATTAATGATTAATATAATAATATAATTATTTACTAAATAGATATAAGATAAATTATTAAATGTTTTACGACTATTATTGTACTCCGTAGCCGAATACAATTAGTAGTTTATTAAATTAAAATAATTAATGCTGGCGTAAATATTTTAACTGGTAGTATAGTTCAACCCCAGAAACACGTCTATGAGTTTTTTTCGCGAAAAAAAATTAATAATACCACATTTTTTGAAAAAAAATTTGGAAATTTTTTTAATTTTTAGTTAAAAAACATAATTTCTTTATAATATGGCAACATAGGTATTAAATTAAATTTATAAGAAAGAAAATCCAGAAAAGATCCAGTGGTTCTCAAAATTTTAGCAAAAAAATTTTTTTTTGGGAAATTTTCAAAGTAAAATAACTCCGTTATTTTGGACTTATTTGAAAAACGATAAAGAGAAAATATGTTTCTTTTATCGAGATCTACCACCCCTTAAAATATTTGCACTTATTTCTGGGACACCCTGTATAGATAAATGTTTATTGAAATAAAAACTGCCGTATTTCATCCACACTAAGTCTACTATATACTGAACCAAAAATATCGGCACGAATGGACACTAAACGATTGCATTTAGATTTAATTTTAAACTAGAACTTATACACAGATTAAATTGAATCCATTAAATACATACACATGCTATATAACACCTTTGTCAGATCAAAAAAAAAACAAGGTAAAGCTTCAACACAGAATATTTCTACAGGAAATACATAATTGTTAAAATAAAATATATGCTTTAGTTAACATTAGTTAAATAATGAGGAAACATTTACTTTACATTTAATAACCTTTTTTGCCACAATAACCAAAATTTATAAACCAAAATATCACCAGTGCGTCTCGAATGCTAGTCTCAAAGCTATTACTTACCACCTATCATCTCCATTCATTGTCTGATTTCCCTCTCCTTAGTTTGTGTATAAATATTTTAAAAAACAATAATTATTATACAGAGTATTTTAAAACTGAATTTTTTGAATTCAAAGAAATATGTTTATTTTTGTGGGTCGGGATGATTTTTTTTAAGGAATACCCTGTATATTATTGCATTTTTAGCTTCCTTTCAGATCACTTTACATAATCCTGAGATGTTAATTGTGCTGTGTTCTTGTTAAAAAGTGTTAAGTTATTGCTCAGTATTACTCTGTATTAGACGAAAGTGCAATATGTATCACTGAGCAAAATATAATATCGCGTTTTTTAATTAGCACTTTTATTACAAATAAATCAGTAAAATATAAAAATTATTAATACAATGCAATAATTCACTTATTTGTACATGGGCACGTACAAATAAAATAATTTAAGAATGTGTTGAATAAGTATCTTATTCATATAATAAAATGTTCGTTTAAACCCAACATTTATCAAAGATTATGAGGTAAAATGAATGAACGTAGGAAAAGCTTAGAACTTGACAGAGAGTAATTTAATACAGACCATAAATGTATATAAAAATTCTTACAGAGATAGAGTATTCTTATCCTACATCAGGTTTACTTGAGGATTGCACTTAAAATTTTTCTTTATGATACTATTTTCTTGTTTGTGTCAGATTTTAAACTAATAAATTTATTCAATGTGAATGGTCGAAAGAAATAAACAAGTATTAGTAATTTAAAAATAAAAACTAATTATTAGTTAATACTTAAATAATTATTAATAAATATCTAATTCTACTATATTAGAAACTGCGTATCATACGTGTTAAAATTATGATTTGTAATAATATTATATAATATACCGATTTGGTCATTTTAGACGTGTGGTCTGAATTTTAACGTGTAAGAAAAAAAAATAATATAAGTTACCGGTTGACAAACAGAGAGACAAAATCAAAAGCGGCATACAGTGTTGCCGGTTTTACGTTTTTAGGAAAATTTGTGTTGCAAAAAATATAATCTACTACATCTGTAGTAAAATGGGTAACTAATTGTGGAAAATAAGGTTTCAGCGCTAGATGCAACATTTTCCATAAACGTCTACTTATGCGGTTTGAACTTTTGATTCAAAATCCGACAATACCGCATAGAATAAATGTATTAACCCAACTTTTATCTCTTTTTAATACGTTTGGTTTTCTATTAAGCTGCCTACCTTACTGCTGTCTTACACGTTAAAATACAGAGCACACTACTAAAATAACCAAATCGGTATATAATGCTAAAGATTGTAACTTGAGAGATAAAGACTATAATAATATAGATATAGACTATAAATATACAAAAATTCCGGAAGCAGAGTATCTTTACCCTACTTGAATTTTGCATGAGAATGGTAATTGAAATAACAAAATAAAAATATAGAAGTTTTATACCATATTTACATATATTTTTACTTTGTTTGTGGCTCGAGTTTTGTAGAAATTCAATCTGCTGTGTCGCTAACCCATTTAGGCTATAGACCGTAGTCTGAGATAGAGTCTAACCAATTTCGTAGGCCGTAGAGTTGTAAAAACGTACACTTTTGTCAGATTTAAAGCACCCTAAACTTGATACGGCCAATAATCGTATAGGTTTATTGTCTTTTATTGCGTCTCGAGTTCGACCGACGAAGATAAAACTGATAACTCGTTGTAAACATTTCCTTTCTGATAATCTTTTTTTCTTTGTTATTTTTCTGTTTTTATGTATCAAATTTTGAGAACTAATAACTTTATTACTTCAATCATTAAAGAGAATAGCTGAATATTGATAATTCATATAATGTATAAATTTTCATATAAAATGGCAGCGATTTTCATTTCCAAGCTAACTCTGACGCCCTTTCTTGTTCGATTGAATGGTTGTGTCAGATTTATTTTACTATATTTATTTCTAGTTTCGTATTGATATGAGGTTTGTTTTTAGCTAAATATTACCTTGTGTGAATTAATATAGTCAGTTTCAAAAAATTTAAATGCATTGCATCTTGTGGCTTAATTTAATTTTTTTATGTATTTGTTAAATGTGCGATACATTTTAATATATTAAGAAGTTTGTAAATTAGTTTTGAGAAAGTAAATCACCTCAAACTAAAAACTTTTAACTTTTTAAGTTTGTAAGTTAGCAGGTTAAACTTATTTACATATTATTACGACAGAGTTGATAAATATTTGTCGAATTTTAATTAACTTTCCAGTTTACCTGAGCTGTTAGAACAAGAACTGGGAGCCAAAATAAAAAATTATTTTGGGAACGAAGACAGGAAGGGCAAAAGACAGGCGCAGAGTAAATCTTGCCTGAGGCGTAGGCAAAAAGTCCAGATTTTGTTTTAGAAAATAAAAGTTAATTAATTATTTTTTAGACAAGACGATGTAAATATTTCAGGATTTAAGTTTTTTGTGCTTCCGTCGAAATTACTTTAGTTCGTGACAAGACATACAATTTTACTTAATATTAAATGAAAATGTTTTTTCCTCAAGGCTTATATGCTTTGTCAAATTAATGAAAAATGTAAATCTATAATCGTTATTAAAATATTTATTAACTAGAAGTAATAATAAAGAAATATAAATAGAATAGTTAATATTGGATGGGATAGTTATATATAATAGCTTTATAATTTTATAAAGTTTTATTTAATTTTTATTAAAAAATAATAATTCTGTTACTCGGCCAGATAGCTTGGCAGCTGTGGCCATTAAACCAAAATACTACTACATCTATATCTCTGACTACTACTAATTGCTACTAACCAACAACTTGTTTTGTGTGGTCTGTGGTATGTTTTTGTTTAATTTGGTTTGGTTTGGCTTGGTTAAATGTTTTGTTCATTGTTCGTGTTATACATTTATTCTTAAATTAATGGTGATCTTTAGGCAACCAGTATTTCTTTTGCATAATCAAAATTGTCACTCTAAATTTTACATAAGCAAATTGTCACTCTAAATCGTTGTCTTTTTTAGACAGATGTCACTTGTCTGGTCATTATTATTCGAATTCTTTGTTCGAATTCTCTGAAAGTTGTTAACAAAAGTTTTATCTTAAAATAAAATTTTAATCAATTACAATTGTTTTTCTCCATCATTTACTGGATTAATAACACAGAAATTACAGTTCATTTACAAACATTTCATTATTTATAGTGATTTACAGAAATTTTATTAAATTATACGAATATTCTTGTTGATTATAGGTTTAAAATAAATATGACAGTGGTCTCCAAAGAAAATGCGAGTTACTTGAAAATAAGCTAGATCATTTTACCTAGATCGTTATTCGTTATCAATGAAAATATGCATGAAAATTTACTTCCTAGCACATAAGGTTGGTACAATAATAAGTTTATTATACTGATTTTCTTAGCCGCGTATGGCAGAGATAGTTACCAAGTGTTGACACAAGCTTATTTCTTATCGGGGTAGATGATCACGAGATAGCGGGGTTAAATTATTTAACAAAGGTGGTAGATCTATTTCAAATAGGGTAGCTGTGGCAACACTGTCGCTATCACATTTCCTTTCGCTAGGTTCGCTAGCTCGCGGCCGTCATTCAAGGCCAAGTGTCACGGCCTTGAATTTTTACCCCTAACCGGAGTAAAGAAGTTTCACTTCAATCATATCAATCAAACTACTCAATCTGGACTTATGGACTGGACGAATTTATCCTAAAGGTCAGGTTTATCTAGAGATCTGGTCACTAAACAACTCTTTTTTTATTTTATTTGATTTGTAATTTATAATATTATAATTTTGCAATCATATTTGTTAATTAAAACTTAAAAGTTATAAATAAAATATAGCAAATGTTCAAAGGCATTTTACAGACGCACAGTCTACTGCCAGTCTACGCACCGTCTACTTTGCAATCTGATATTCCTCGCATTTTTATAAAATCGTTTTGTTGAGCATGTGTTTTATAAAAACATTTAGATTTTTATTTTCATGAATTGAAATCTAAAGGAAGGTAAAAATAAAGGAAATAAAAGTAAAGATAAGTTGAAAAAACTTCTCTGTTTTTATTTTAGCCGGTCGTTCAATTGTCGACGCTGCAATAAACAGCCCTAAACAAAACCGTCGTTTAAAGAAGTTGGTTAATGTGCATGACTACAATTTAGTCGTAGTTAAAAATAATGGTTTGTTTAGGTGTGCGGCCATTATATTAGAGCCCTGTATACGACATTATAATTACACTGAACTATAAAAGCAGTTTGTCTAGATATATTAAAGTGGTGCAGATCATTTTCTAACATATTTTCGGTGAAATTTTGTAATATAAGCATATTTAGATATATTTTTTGATAAAAACTGCGTATCATAAGAATTAAAATTATGTATTTTGTGTTACATTACAGGATAAACGTTACAATATACAAGGTGTCCCAGTATTCTGTGGATATAGAACTACTACGTATTTTTGATATCAAAATAAGATCATTGGACACAATTTACCTCTATACAAAGTGCTTCGTTTGTCCGCTGCATAAACTTAAAAAAATAAACATAAAGTTTTAAAAAAAAATCTATTTTTCCAAAGCAGGGGCGCTATTCTGTAAAATCGTCGGTATCGGTAAGTTACGACAGCTCTCGATACGTATTTGTTTATAGTAAAAATGCGTTAATTGTTGTTGTCATAGTTACCGATCGGTCCTATGGCAGGGGCGCTATTCTGTACAATCGTCGGTATCGGTAAGTTACGACAGCTCTCGATACGTATTTGTTTATAGTAAAAATGCGTTAATTGTTGTTGTCATAGTTACCGATCGGTCCTATGGCAGGGGCGCTATTCTGTACAATCGTCGGTATCGGTAAGTTACCGACAGCTATCGGTACGTATTTGTATATAGTAAAAATGTGTTAATTGTTGTTGTCATAGTTATCGATCGGCCCTATGGCAGAAATCGCACATTTGTACCGACGAAAATCGGTATCTCTACCATGCCCTTGTTAACCTCAGGGTAGAGATACCGATAGTCGTCGGTACAAATTTGCTATATGTCCTATTAATGACAGCTAAAACTATGACAACAACAATTAACACGACGTTCATTGGCCTTACGTACCGATAACTGTCGGTAACTTGCCGATACCGACGATTGTACAGAATAGCGCCCCTGGGGTGCTATTCTGTATGATCGTATAGCACCCCAGGGGCGCTATTCTGTACAATCGTCGGTATCGGCAAGTTACCGACAGCTATCGGTACGTACGGCCAATGAGCGTCGTGTTGATTGTTGTTGTCATAGTTACCGATCGGCCCTATGACAGATATCTCAAATTTGTACCGACGACTCTCGGTATCTCTACCGGGCACGGTAGAGATACCGATTTTCGTCGGTACAAATTTGCGATATCTGCCATAGGATCGATCGATAACTATGACAACAACAATTAACACATTTTTACTATATACAAATACGTATCGAGAGCTGTCGGTAACTTACCGATACCGACGATTGTACAGAATAGCGCCCCAGATATCGCAAATGTGTACCGACGAAAATCGGTATCTCTATGATGCCCTTGTTAACCTCACGGTAGAGATACCGAGAGTCGTCGGTACAATATTGCGATATCTGCCATAGGGCCGATCGGTAACTATGACAACACAATCAACACGACGCTCATTGGCCGTATGTACCGATAGCTGTCGGTAACTTACAGATACCGACGATTGTACAGAATAGCGCCCCTAGACCTACAAAATATACAGGGTGTTCCAATATTTTCTGGACATTGAACAACTACGTATTTTTTATGTCAAAATAAGTTAATTGCACTTAATTTACCTTTATACAAAAGTGCTTTGTTTGTCCGTTAGAGAACATCAATCAAAGATAAACCCGAACATTTATTAATTTAAAAATTATTATTATTTTTTTTAACTTTTTATGAAGCTTATCTTTATAAATATATCATCTTTATAAATATATCCATATTTTTGCGAACTAGATTATAAGAGCATAATATATTTTTATTTTTTTTATGTTTTTAGGCAGACTAAAGCAAGTAATAACCTATTACTAAAACGTTTCTATGCATATTCCCATAATAATTAACTGTATGAACTTTTCTCACAAGCGAATGTAGACTAATATTATTTAAAAGTTATTTTTACTGTGATTTTTTATATGAAGAATACCAAGTAAAATATTAAATAAAAAGCAATATTGCTTCGATTTTTTGAATATTTCTGCTAGAATTGAAAGTTCCAATATAACGTAGATTTTACCCTATCTCTGTTTCCGATGCAAATATTGAAATTTAATATAGATAATGCATCTGTGCGCTTGTAGGATCGTATAGCAATAATTCGAGACACTTCATAGAACCGTATGGCTTCAGACATGTGAATAGCTTAACCTATGACAATGGGGCAATATCGTATCATTTCCATACACGTATATGGAGAGTGCATTACGCAATTGAACTGTTCAGTGTATTTGATATTTTCCTGGCACAATTTTGGAAAGTAATCGATTTTGAATAATAATTGTTGGTATAGTAGATATTATATTTCAGGTCGCACTGAAAGCTTTTTGGATGCAAAATAGACGAATATTATTCTATTTTATAGATAACTAAATAGTATAGATTATTATATTTCACCTGTGGAAAGAAATGTCTATACCTATATAGCAGCTTCATCTTTATAAAAAAAGTCCTATGGGTATTTCGCCCCTGGAAGAAAATCTACAAAATGAAGTAGTTATTTTTTGTAAACACTGCTGCGTTAATCCAACGGAGACTAATTGTCAGCAGTGGTTTACTAATAAACAAATTTGCCTAAGGAACAAAAAAATGCTTAACGTTTCGGAAAGTATAACTCTTTCCGTCGTCGCAAAAAACACAAAGAACAAAGAATAAAACTATTTAAAATATATAAATGCAACTATTCGAGAACACTCTAGTTTTTTTAAACAGATACGTCTACAAAAAAAAACAAAGAACGTCAACGGGTTTTGAACACGGGTTTTATAAGTTATTGAAAAACGCAAAAAGTTTAAAGAAATGGTGCTGGCAACTCTTACTTTTGGGTCGGTATTTACATGTGTGGAAGGCTTGTTTCTTTTTCATTCAAACATTTTTAAAAACCTATCCATTTACTTTTAGTGCATAGCAATTTTCAGCAATCATGTACCTTTTTTATTTATAAAGATTTTTACATACTGTCTGCAAAGAGAATATAGCAGAAATATTAAGAAAATTTTTGAAGAAAAAAATACAGTGAATTGTTTGTAATCTATCGATTTTTGAATTCAGAGTTCTAATAGCGCGATCACTGTCGAACACCAACTCAATTCCATTTATTTTTACCAAAAGTGCAAGTGTTTCTAACTTCCACTTAAAAATTTTCAAGCCATAGGGAAAATTACGACTCACTGATAAATAATCAAATAAAGTATCAAGAGACGTAATTAAGCCGTGAAGCTGATTTTTTCCTAGAATTTTAAGTACTAATTGTAATCTATATTGGGTCCACCGGTCGACCACGACGAATCTGCTTATACCCTTCCACGTCTCTTAGCGATGTGCATAGTTTCTCGGTTTATTTCATACGTTTGGCAACGTTTTTACTTTTCCCTCTTTATTCAGTACATTATCAACGCATTGTACTCGCCCTTAATATTAATTAATAAAAAGTATTTTAAACATAGGAAATTTATGTGAATATTTGTATAGATATCATATTCCAGAAGATATAAAAAATAAAAAGAAAATTAACAAAACTGTATTAAACATTTTACGATTCAAATTAACATCGGTATTTATTGAGTCAGAACTGGTCACATCGGCAAATATGTTTTTGCATTTTCTACCATTATTCGTATGAAAATCAATTTGAAAGTGTATTATTTTCGGCTGCAATTCAGTCCCAATTGCAGTTTCATTATTATCGACATGTGCACACACGACATATAATTGAATTTCCAATCCTTGTAATTAAATTAAATAGCTCATAGCAAAAGCAAAAATAGTTATCGAAAAAATTAGCTAATTAAAGAACTTGATTAGGTAGAATTGGTATATACATTTTTATTTATTACCATATAGATTTTGATTTATCAGAGTTTATTTATTTTCTTACAATAATTTTGTAATATAATTTTTGTTATACAATTTATCTTATCAATACATATAAAGTTATTAAATGTTGTTCGTGTTATAAGGTATTTAAATGTTGTTCTTTCTAGATCTGACAAGAATTGGGAATAGTTGGCGAATATCTTAGAATATGAGAAAATTATGATTGAAGTATTTATTTGCCATTCATAGAAGAAAATGATTTTGTAAAACCGCTTGTTACAAATGGAACCAATCTGCATAACAATAAAAAATTACTTGAAATAAAATGAAGATAAGAAGAAGATAGCTAATGATATTATCCCCATATTTTTGTCCACCGGATTTTTACGAAGTAGAGTGCGTAACAGCATTTACTGTAAAGTAGAAAAAATCCCTATTTATTTGTTCAAATTATTAGATCTAGTCGCGGGACCAATCACATATCTTAAAATCAGTTTAGAATTTAGCAGCTTGCTTATGAAACCACTGGTTCTGATTTTATCCGCAAAAACACCTACTAATGGAAATAATCATTCTTCAATCTATTAATTTTTGTTCACAAATTCAAAAAAAAATATATTATTAAATTTTAATTTTAATTCCTGAAGTATATGTGGCTACCAGCGCAAAAACGGCCTAATCCACTAACTCCGAAATTTGAGCTGTATGATATTTATTTAATTAAATTCATTTTGTATATGTATTAATATTAATAATTGCATGAAAACTATTAATGCAGCAAATTTTGTAGCTTAAAACTTTTATTTTTATTTAGATACAAAATGAATTTAATTTAATACACACCATACAGCTCAAATTTACGAGTTTGTGTATTAGGCCGTTTTGCGCTTGTAGCCTCATATATGTTTGTAGAAATGTGTTAAACTAATATAAAAATTAAACATTTTATTTATTTTTATCACACCCCAATAGTGTCAAAAGCAATGTGTGTTTAAAGTGAATAAAAAAACTGGTTTGCAAAAGCTCGTTATTTACATCTACCAAAATTAATTACCAGTTAAAGCTTTTCAGCTGATACATAACTTTAATAGATATAACATAAGGCAATATTTAAAACATTGAATTATATTAGAAAATAATACCTTTTAGTTTATAGTATAGTCTCAATGAACGAATATCCACGTCTATTCACTCTTCGCACATTCCCGCATTTCGCATTTATGTGTCTAAGATAGGTTGACATCAGTATTTTACTCAGAAGATCTTTAAAACTTATTAATTAATATTGTAAGAAAAGTTGTAAAAATCTTAACCTCAGAAATAAAAAAACTACATATTCTTATTTGTTTGTAACCCATAATTTTTTCACACTCGCGAGCCGCCACTGCTTTACGATATAGGTAGATATTTAAATAACAGGAAATTAAATATAAATAAAAAAAAGTTTACTTATATTTTTGGAGCTTTATTCCCTTTATTTCTTACTTAATATACTGCGTATTTTTATTAAAATTGTCCATAATCATGAAAATGTTCAGTTCAGGTAGTTTATTCGAATCAGCTGTATGTAGCCCTTCTCCTACCGAATGCCATTTTTTGAAAATAAACCAACAAATTAGCTTTAATGAAGATAAAACACCAAATCATGTTAATTCAAACTACTTTTGCCGTTGCGAACTGATTGACGGCAAGGCACGAGCCGGTCTCGGCTTTACAAAATTTAAGATCTCATACATATAAAACGCCAAAAGATTTCGTTTTGAAATTTTAATGGTGCAATTATTATAATAAGTAGTAATACAAAGACGTTTAAAAAACATATAAATAAAATATGATGGAACAAGCATATTATAATTTAAATCAATATACAGGGTGGTCCGAACTGTATTCCGGAAATTTCAGTATCATATTCTGCAGATAATAATAAGTAAAAAAGATAGTATAAATGTATGTCCTAAAATGCTTAGTTTCGGAGAAACAGGGTAGTGAAGTTTCATTTTTATTTCGATTTCTGAAGTAACGTCAACATTTGCATGAAAATTGGTGTGTTTTTTTGATATGAGAAATTTGATTTTGATGTAAATAAGACTACTTTTAGAGGGTGCCACCTACATGTGTTTAAACCGGTTTGAAAAATTATAACTTTTCATCCGTACCTGTATAGAAACAATTGAGTAAGAACTATATATTTACGACGTTTTTTACGCAAAAACGTCTCTTGGTAAAAATCGCTACGATAATAGTTCTCGAGATATTTGGAATCGAAATTATCAATACCTATCAATTAAACATGCTGACTAAATAGTTAGTTATTTGACTGAGATCATAAATTTTAAATGTTTTTGTGCCAAATGTTGAAACTATTTTAACATAATTTTTTCGAAGAAAAATTTATGATTAATTTAAAAAAATAAAAAAGTTCTCAAATTTATGATTTTAGTTAAATAACTATATACCCAACAAGATTATTTTTAGTCAATAATGACATGTATTGACTATTTCCATTCTAAATATCTTGAGAGGGGTTGCTCGTAGCGATTTTTACCAAGAGAAATTTTTTACGTAAAAAATCACGAAAATGTATATTTTTCTACTCAGCTATATTGAGATTTATATTGACATCAAAATCAAATTTTTCTTGCCCAAAAAAACCCAGATACCAATTTTCATCCAAATAATGACGTTACTTCAAAAATTATTTGAAAACAATCGCAATAAAAATGAAACTTCTACACTCTGTATCTTCAAAACTAAGCATTTTAGGACATACCTTTATACGAACTTTTTTACTGATTTTAATCTGCAGAATATGCCGGCAAAGTTTCCGGAATACAGTTCGGACTACCCTGTATATCAATATATTTCACATAATTACTAATACGACATCGATTTTTTTTTATTTTTCTCGTTAAAAATTAATTTGGATATTAAGATACGAGTACTTTCGTAGAAAAACGAAACGGAAGAAACGGAAGGTTAAGGAAAAATAACCTTTACAACGACGTTGTATTATTCAAAACTCTGGATTTTTTGCAAAACCTTGGAGCTTTTTCTCCCACCGGAAACTACTGTTAAAATAACATTTCATAAATTCTTCTATTTTTATTTTCAAGTTCCGCAATTTTCCATTTGTTTTAATAAATACGTGCCGCATTAAAAATTAATCCGGCATTCCCCGACGCGGGCATTAATTAAGTAATTATAACTCCAAAAAATCTCTGTGTTGACTTCCGAATTAAAAGGGGCTATAATCAGGACTGTTCGCAGGAAATTAAATTGTATAGCAAGAAAAAATACGACCATTCGGGTCGGAGTAGGGGTAAATACAGAAATGATTTATTGTGGCGCACGGGGTTGCGACCTTTATACAAGAGGAATAGGGGTAAATGTTTAGTTTATTCAGTATAGGACTGAGAGTATAGCAATATGTATAAAATTATTGAAAATTAAAATTATTTTTAATTATAAACTACTCAAAACAATTATCGCATATTTTCTAAAAAAAATATTAATTTGAAAAACAAGACACTTGAAATTCCCTGACTTATGATTTTAAATAGTTTGGACACAAAAAAATAGTTGTAAAGGGAAATTCGATAAAATAAGCCTATGCTAAGGATAATCAAGGTACGCACTGATATGTAATTTTTAGTCGGACTATATAGTTGCAAAAGTTAAAACAATACGTACTTTTAAAGTCGATCGGCCGACTATTTGATTGCATGTGAGCGCGGCTCCATAAGGATACATCGGTTACAAATATACAACCAAATAGTCGGCCGATTAAAAATTGACAGGCAGCGCATATACTAAGGCTGTGCAATGTAATCAAATATCGAGCCGATCGGCTCCATAAGAATGTATTGTTTTTCCTTTTGCAACTAAATAGTCGGCGAACTAAAAATTACATAACAGTGCGTACCCTAATTATCCTAAAAAAACTTACAAGAGAAAGTCAGTAAAACGCATGCTTCATTTAGAAATATGTAATAATTACTTTTATTCAAATATGCGATAATTTTTTTGAGTTGTGTATTTGGTAAAAATTAATTTATTATTTCTTATAGAATGAAAATAATTATTTATATGTATATTCAGTTCAAAGAATCTATTGTTTTATTAAAGAGAAAAAATTATTAAAAATGAATTCCTAATAAAAAAAATTAAGTTATTCCATTTATGTGTAAGCTCTTAGCAATTAGTCTCAGTTTAGCTTATAGTTAGTAGTCTAGTGTAAGTTTCTAGTCAATTAGTCAGCGAGTAATTGTACTAGTATTCGTATATTAAGTAAAAAAGTAAGTTATTATAAAGATAGGTAATTGTCCTTTAAATAATTTAAATACTGTAAATTATTTATGGTAGTTTGTTTATTTTTTTAATGTAAATGATAGACAGCGATAGTGTACGTCCAGTTAGCCGGTTTTGTTAGTAACAAGGATCATTTGGTTTTATTTGTTCATTTGTTCCACCCTACACAATGCCGAGTATCATTTTTACAAATTTGGCACCACATTTTTAATCATTGTAATATGAACATGTATTAATATCTTACAGTATTATCGAATATCCAAAGCTCTAAACATATATTTTTTGGTATGGGTTTACTGCGGATTCTTAAATTCATGTGGGTGAAGTTTATTTTCAGTAATTAATTGAAAAGTAAGATTTAATTTATCGTTCGTTTATAGGAATTACGAAGTAATTATACTTAGAAATATATTTGCAAATAAGTGAAATTTAAATGTGAGGCGTTTAATAAATTTTAGACAGTCTGTGTGAAGAAATCAAATTTCTTATAACTAATAATGTTGCGAGTTAAATTTTTATACATCTTTTTAATTATTACTGTCATCGCGTCCTTCTGAAATTATCAATCATAATTTTTTGGTATATGGAATGCATATTATAAAAAAAAGTAAAAAGGCTAGTTAGGCCAATTGTTGCCTATTGTTGACTGTGCGGGCCCAATTTATTCCTGCTAATATCCTAATATCATGGTCCCATCTCAGTGTCGGTCTTCTTTTGAATTTCTTAATTCCTCGTGGGTACTATTCTGTAGTTTTTCTGCTCCATCTGTTGTCCATTCTTTTTGCGAGGTTGTCCATTCTTCATTTGAGGAATTTGACTCTGTGGATGACATCTATTACACGTCACATTACGGTCTTTTGTCGTATCCATTCTATTCTTTTACGGTTTCTCTTGATTATTTCCAGCATATTTCGTTCCATTGAGCGTTGTGCAATTTGCAATTTTCTTTTGATATCCGTTTTAAATGTCCAGGTTTCGCACACATAGGTCATGACTGGTATACACATTGGTCGAATATTTTCTACTTTAGATAGAGTGGCATTCTAGATTTGAATATGATTGAGTTTCGTCCATAAGTACTCTATGCTAACTTAATTCTTCTGTTGATTTCTGGTAGTAGATAGAGATCCCGTGCTGTGTATTAGTTGTTCCAAACATATATTCTTCTACTATTTTCAGTGTTGCGTTATTTATTAGATTGTCTTGACAATATGTTTAATCTAATATATAATCTTCAGTTATTCAACTTCCTCTTTCCTCTTTTGAATAGCAAAGATAATAGAGAGGGAAAATTATCCGGATTATTAATGTTCGAAATAATAAATGTATTACTCTTCGTGTCAGACTAAATAACCCGAACCGTTCTGTGATAAATTGATGCCGCGATAAACGCTAATACGTAGGCCCCGGGACCCAGACCCGGACCTGTAATCAGTTACGAGGCCGTCAGCCGTGAATGCGGATTGATGTCGAACAAACAAGTTTGTCGTATCAAACGATGCGCGATATACTCTGTTTAGTTTATTAAGGATTTTTTACGCGACCGGGGTAGCATAATAGGATGGGGAGAACAGCCTAAAGAATACAGGATGGAAATCTATTCGTATTAAACATGACGTTATTCCGGTGAAATTTAATTTAGCTGAAATCAAACTTAGCAAACGTAACAGCATAAAAAACTCTCTGCGGTAATACATCATTTTCTTTTTTCCGACTTAAAATAACTGAAATCAGTTACATAAAAGTATGTTTCTGCCCTACATTCTAAATTCTTTTCTAAACAAAAACAACACAAAATATCTTGAAATAAAATAAAAAAAAAATTGAAAAACATAAATACACCTGTTTTATATTTTAAAAGTTTTTCTAAACATAAACATGCAAGAAATTCCTTGCAGAAATTCATCGGTTTCATCTTATGAAAAGATTATGTTAAAATAAATTTTTAGAAATATTAATAAAAAATAATCAATATCCTCCAATGAGGGAATAAAAGACATAGTACCTTCACACTCTATTCCCCCATTGGATGCTATTTATATTTATTAATATGAACTCACACTGGGTCAGTGGACGTTTGGTAATTAACAAAAATGTAGAGAATCAAGAATGAAAGTGTTTAAATCAAAGCATTTAAATTCGTATTAAAATTATGAGAAAAAAAACAAAATCACAACAAAAAAGGCTAAAAACAAAGCAATCTGATTAGTATTAAAATTAAGAGAGGAAAAAACAGAATCACGCCAAAAAAATAAAAAAAAACAAAGGAATCTAATTTGTATTAAAATTAAGACATAAATACAAAATATCAATAAGATTTAAACTAACACACTGGCTAAAGAACGGCATTATTGTTAGTGTATACAAAAAATACCATCATCCGGCATTGTCCATGATATTTCTGTATCTGTATATGCCGGTGGAAAATTGAATTAATTTGTCATTTTGAGCGGTATGAAATTAACCTGGTAGATAAATGTCGGCGGCATACTGTAATTTAAACGACAAATACCATAAATAAAAAATAATAAAATAAATAATACAATAAAGAAAAAAAAAACAGTTAAAACAAAGCTATCAAAAAATTGCTGGAGCAATAGCTAGACATTAACCTAACTTAAAAAAAGGGAGACTATCTTGACGACATAAAAAAAAACTATCGAAGGTGTTTGTTTACGTATTCCAATTGCCTAGTGCAGTTAAAATCTTGCTATATTTTACAATATTTTATCGCTGAATGAAAAAAGTATACTTCCGCAAGAAGTTGTTTGCGCGTTTATCTTTAGAAAAATGTCTAGAATGAAAAACAGAAATTTGTTTTCATGTAACTGATTTCACCTAATCTAAAGCTGAAAAACTGAAAATTATGCATTTCTGCTGAAAAACTTTCATGGTTTCCTATTTGGAAAGGCTTCCAAATACCGAATAAACAAATATTTCTTAAATAACTAATTCCAAATAAATGAAAGTTGAACCATTTACTTTAGTAAGAAAATAGAAACACCAAAAAAATACAAATGTTTCATTCAGAGCAAATATCTGACAAAGCAAAGCAAGGATAAAATTAAACTTAGTTTGTAGAAAAATTGTGCTCTATTGAAATTTGTATAACAAATATCTTAATACAAGTCGGTCGTTTCTTAATAGCTGAAAATAGCATTTTATGTTTAAATTTATATGGTAAATATCATCGATTGTTATTTCCAAGCCTACTTGTCTTTATTTTTTTTTCTGATATGTTATCTGGAATATAGGGTTATATAGGGTATTTTGTCACTGAAAGAAATATCTTAAAAAGTGATTGTTTTTGGAAAATGCTACTGTCTTAAGGTGCCCATTCACATACAGTTTTCCGGCAGTTCTAGGGCTGTACGATTTGAACTAAACATATAAACTTTGTCAGGCCTCACACTTTTCAGTTATGTTGAACGATTCGACCTTCAGTTTTGGAACTGTCAGTTTCCGAACTGCAGGAAAGCCGTGCTTTCGCCACACACACACAAACGTTTTGTCAGTTCTAATCGAATGATCTACTGACTCTGAAGTGAATGTTTTTAAATCATAACACCAGGAAAAAAGCTAGGGGCGCTTCTGATGTTTTTTTTTATTGCGCAAGAGCCAATTACAAAGGCAAAAAATATTTCTGGGTAAAAGACTAGTTGGTGAAAAAAAAAATTTGTCCTGAAAAACTAACTCAGACAGAAAGTTGAAACGCAAATACCATAATGTAAGTACATAAATACTTATTATCTTATATATGTAACGGTTAAAGTCCCATGTCCGGTTAATGTCGACATTAACATGTTGATGTTTGAATTTGGTTGTTTTGTTGTGTGTTAGAGATTAACCGGGTAATGTCGACATTAACCAGACATCGGACCTTAACCGTAACATATATTATATGCTTCAAATGATCGCTTTCATTTTCGCACATTTTTAAGTTTCTTTCGGAAAGAAATTTTGCAAATTGTTTATTTTTTCTATACAGACACAATTATGGCATTTTTAGCAAGAGTTTGATAAAATTACAACAATTTTTCATAAGCTTTATTTTTTTCCTGTCTGTTTGAATAAACATTACGTTTAATTTTCCACAAACCGGAAAATTGCCAATAAAAATCAATAAAACCGGTTAAGTCGCATTATTAATAAAATCACTCATCTTGATAATAAAAAGACTTCCAATTTGTCTTCCAAGATGGGAACGTATGGTTAGAACTGTCTGGTTTTTTGCCATACACTTCAGTCGACCGTGAGATTCAAGCAATCTGCAGATTCAAATCTGTCGACGCCGACGGCCTGTATTTGTTCTGGACAGCCGGCGAACTGTATGCGAATGGGCAGTATTGGCACCTTTATAGCCAAACAAAAACCAACTTGTGAAACCCAACCTTTTTTTATAAAAGGGAACCTGACTCAAATTTCTGAACCGAAACTCGAGACATAATGTTGATACACAGTATATATGAATTAATCTAATTTACAATCAAATACATAAATCAATTTTAATGTATGATCAGGAATACGACGAATTAAACAATTTTTAGTTCTAACAGATTTAATATTTTTTAAATGTTAGGAAAAATACAATACTATAATTTCGCTACAAAAAAAAAGTTGTTATTAAAAAGCAAAATAAACATTTCAAACGGTGTTAAAAAACTAATCCTCTTTCAAAAAATCCTTTATTCTCTTCTGCTCATAAATAACTAGAAAATGAAATTAAAAAATTTAATTTTCAAAAGGACATAAACGGAAAAACAACAAATCAAATAAAAAATAAATCTATATCTGTCGCAGATGCTGCCGATTATTAAAATCGTCAGATCGTCAATTGTTTTTATGGCAAAATACTAGTCCTCTTTTTCACAAAAATGCGAAATATTTTCAGTCAATAGCAGTGTTTTTTTTTTGTTTTCTAGTTATATTTCAGTTGGCAATAATTCGTACCGGATTTAGTTAATCGCTGTCTATGTTTATCGATAGAAATGTATTCTCATTACATTATTTTTTTTTATATTAAAGTGTATTTTTTTGTATAATTTTGTCAGTTTTTTTTAAAGATAGTTATTTTGTGTTCAAACTCCTTACTATGGGCATAACGATTCTTTTTGAGTCGAATCACTGGACTGAATTTCTCACAATGAATCGACTCTTACGTTCAAACTTGTTCAAACTACGTACATATTTTATTTATAACAGTATAAATAGATTTTTTTGTAAAAACTTTGTTTGCATTTTATATCCATGATGTTTGTTTAGTGATTTTGTTTGAGTCTACTGATGTTTTATGACATAAATACGCTTTATGCATAATTATGAAGATAACATTAAATTATAGTTTATTTTATTACTATTATATAAAATTGGTATAATATAACATAAAATCTTATTTCGAATATTATATTTTTTTATCTATATTTATATCATTGCGTATTACCTATATTGCAATCTCTTTATTGCAATTAATTCTCACGATTTTTTGTACAAACGAGCCGCATTCTGATCCGATTCAATTCTTACGGCTCTTTTTTGTGACAAGTCCGTTCAAATTTTATGGATCCGTGCTGGCCACGATTCAATTGAACGAACCGTATTGTAAGCAATGAATCAATTCTCACGATTCTTTGAACGAACGGGTGTACCGTATTTTAAGGGGTGAATCAAATCTCACAATTTATTTTTAATACTCAAATATTCAAATGAACGACTCGCTCAATTTTTTTCACCTTTAATTCAAACAGACTCCATTGACAGGTGCTTCACGAGTACTGCACTAATTCAAAAATTAGATTATCTAAATTTAGTTCCACATTATAGCACAGTTTAAAATTTAAAAATACAACATTGGAACATGTAATTGGAATATTGTATAATACTAGAACAACTTAAAACAGAACATAAAAATCAAAAGTATTTTCAAAAAAAAATAACCAACATGTCTAAATCAGTATAATTCGCAAACAAATAAATCAAGAAATTCTAAATTTTATGTTCCCCACAGAATTCAATTTGTATTTTTTGAATCCGCAATGATTAAATGTACTAAGTAGAAAAGAAGTATAAAATATGTCATTAGTAGCAGTAATTGTTCCGCATACCTATAATTATTGCAGAAATTGTTCGGAACCAGTTCATTTCAGAGTAAAAATTACACTGGTCTTCATGAAAATCTGCCCTGACACCATTCTTGCCGATTATTATGTAAAATGACCTCCTAAATCCAACTATTACCTCCGTATTCCCACATCACCCACCACCGTTTTATGGGCGACCCTCTACCTATCCTTAGTGCTTTTTTTATAGTTTGGTGCGATGAAGTGTTAATTTTGGCATTTAACAATAATTATTGTATTAAATATAAAATACAATTTTATTTGTGAGGTACTAGAGGTATTAAGTGCTTGATTTTCCGTTTTTTTTAAGTGAAACTTCTTTACGTGCGCTGGGAGTAAAAATTCAAGATCGTGACACCACACGCGATACGACATACGACAAGCGACACAACAGGAGAGAGGAAAAGTGATAAGGACAGCTTACAGCTTAGAAAAAATCGTCCGATTCAAATGAAATTTGGTATGTCGATAAAGGTATGTCGACCAAGGCCAACTTGATCGTGTATGACACGTGTTACTGTGACAGTTAGTTTTGACGTAATAAAAATCAAAATTGATGTCGTCGACGGTTCAGAGTGACGGTGCGCACGGTCCCAGCCTGCCAAGTTCAATACGACGCGACGTTTCGTCTACATCTTCATCATGGTGGGACTAAGGATTTGATATTGAAGAAAAATGTAGGTCGATTTCGGCATAATTGGGGTCGGGCTACAGGATGACGCCTCGACGTTTCGAACCGATGCCTCTAAATGGACGAAATCATCAGGATTTTTCTTAATTATGGGTCAAATTTATTGGAACTTTATTTTCTTATTTTTATTTTTCTTTATTATGGGTCGTAATTATTGGAACCAACCTCGGCACGTGGACAGAGATACCAGAATGGAGTCCTGAGACCGACAGACGGTCATTTTATTACACATTTTGTGAAAGTGAATCAAATTATTTATTAATTTTTAATTTATTACTTTTGTCAAACTACACTTTTACTAATAATACCTACTATTTCTAAAAAAAATAATGTTTCTTAATAGTGTTCATTTCAAAAGTCACAGGGCTAATTCACATTTGATTACACTACTATGCATAATATCTTAGAAAATTAGTTATTAAATGCACTTATTTCACAATATATCTTAGTATTAATACGAGTATAAGAACATCTCTTAAAAATAATAACGACATGTGTATCTAAGCCTAATCGAAATTTTTGTATGATATCCGGAAATCGTTTGAAGTTTAATGTTTTCCAGTGGAAAATACCCTTATCGGACACGGGCAGTTATGGATTAAATCAAAAGTGAAGGGTCTCCGACGACGCTAAATCTAAATTGGACAAAATAAAACCCTGTATTTTTGATGCGATTTAGTTCTAGCGGAAGATAAAGATTTTGTTGGACTTTAATGACACTATAAAACTGTACTTGAAATATATATGAATGCATTCTTTTGTTAACCGAATTTGACAAGATTTTACAGATGTGTTTAAAAAAAATATCCACCAATATAATATTATGTCAATATTCCATGGGTATATTGATAACTGAAAAAAAAATGGCAAATGAGATTAAGAATTATAAGAAAGTACATTTCCTACGAAAACTTGAAGAGATAGTTAAAAATGGAATAATACAATTTAATGGGCAATTAAATTGTGCATCTGATTCTCGTAAAATACACAGGATGTTCCATTTAAATTAAACAAGTTATTGCCGTTTAAAGATAGTAATTATTTGAAATAAATTTTTAGACACTCTATAAGGTAGTAGTATTTCTATTATTGTAACACAAAATTTAGTATATAGGGAAACTTCAGTACAATATTTGGTTTTAAAAACTATAATACGCATAGAGAAATGAAGCATTAAAATTGTTACTCTATTTTCACAAAATCGTTAATATTTTAAAATCGGCAAGATTAAACTAAAACTAAACTTTTATTTCAATCGCAGAAACTGAAAATTTAATAATATACAAGGTGTTCCATTAAAAAAAAATACCACTTTGATATTTTTTATTTATTTGGGGAGCACTACTGTACCTTTCGAGAATAATTTTAGTAAGTTTAATAGTCTTTTAGTCTTTCACCCACAATTTCTACAAATCTAATCGTGTGGCTACAAAACTCCGTTACTTTGAATGTAGTAGACAAAAATTCAGTATATACATAATGTTGTATTCTACATAATTAGTTTAATAGTATTTAAATAATTATGTAGGTGAATAACGCTGTATATATTTATTAATTTTGTTATCGATACTATCGATGAAGACAAACAAAATATTTTCAATCTTTGATATCGTGATATCACGATGCTGCAAAAGCTGCTTCCTTGAAATTGCAACTGCTTTAATTTTTTAAGAACTAGACGTCTGACATTATCTCTTATTAAAACTCGTTTAGAACTAATACTGATAATTCCATTTTGCATAATAGCAAAATTGTATACAGGCTTGTTCACCACAGACAACACGGAGTATTGTAGCTAAACGACTATATTTTTACAAATTGTAAATTTTGGGTTCGTTGAAGGACTATTAGAGCTACAATTTAAAAATATTCTCACAAGATACAGAGTGTAATAATATACAGGGTGTTTAAATGGAACACCCTGTATATTATTTTATTTTTAGATTCTACGATTGAAATAAAGGTAAATTTGATTAAGGTTTCACAATTAAACCTTATTAATCACACTTAAACCTTACCGTTTTTGAAATATTTTCAATTTTATGAAATTGCAGTAAAAAATCTAAGGCTTCATTTCCCCAAGGGTATCAAAGTTTTATTATTAAATATTTACTGAAGATTATTTACTGATCAGATATTGTGTTCCCATAATAAAAATTATACCACCTTATACCTTGTATACCGAACGACTCTAGCATGGCAAGCTGTACCTTGTTACTCCCAAGGCGTTAAACGCTATATACGGGAGCTATTATTATATTATTATTTCGCCCAAAAAATTAGTTAATTACATACGTTTTAATTAATAAATTGTTCTAAATAAATGTGGATTTGATTCAGAAATCAATATAATAATAAGTTGAGAAAATGAACGCCTGTGTTGTTATAAATAAGCATTCGTCAAAAAATGAAATAAAATGTATAAGGCCGTTACTTTTACCACACTCTCTAATACACAAACCAAATTCAGTTTTTTAGTATTTGGAGTAATTATTATTAATCAACGTAAACAATCAATTATTGTAGTTTGAATACTGGGATCATATTAATTGGTCCCCTTTAAAAAATAAACATATTTTTATTTATTTAAAGAAATAACCTGAGTCGTATGTGGTACTCTCTATAATAGCAGCAGAACTCAAAGGTCTAATATATTTTTTCTCAAGAATTACCCTAAACATAAATAATTAAAATATCGTATCCGATAAATGAGACATTGTAAAAATGTAGAAAAGCGACATTTCAATTTACAGGCTGCCAAGCCTGAAGCGACATAATAGCCAAAGCCATTCGATCTTAAATTAACTATTGATTAAATATGACCCTAATAAGCCCTAGCTCACACTACTATGCCGTATCAGTTTAATGCTGGCCAGGCGCGACGTTATATTATATTGTGCTGGATGGGGGTGTGTACGTGTGTATGTAGGTAATATGCAATTTCTAGACGTAATTGCATAGTAATGGCCGTCGTTAGATTACGGCTATTTGTAAGAGCCGATATCTAGGTCAGAAAATGTTCGGAAGGATGTAAATCTTCGCTAGATTAATGCTAGAAGGCGTTTTGCTTTTATAAGGAAAGGATTTTCAACCGCAGCAATTTTTATGGATATTTAGTCAGAATTAAGCTTCTATCATTTATATTCTTGTAGTATCCATTTGAGTAGCGGTTTTCATTTTAGGGTAATTGATAATAATTTAATAACATTAAATATACCATATGATCGAAAAAATGGCGTCCAGTTGGCATGTAAGTGAACATCGATTACATTTCCCATATGATTTTAATATAAAATGACCGCGATCTTCATTTCATAGCCATCGTTGACGCATTTTTTTTTCATATTGTACATTTAAGTATACAGGGTCGGTCATAAAGTCGTGGTATATCAAAGTTTCATTCTTTAAATGGAACCCCCCGTATATTATTGCATATTTTGGTTCTTCCTTCAATTCTAAGCTAAAATCGAAATACACACAATGTACCTCATACCAACCGTTTCCGAGTTATTGACTTTTGAAAATAGCACTTAAACAATTTAATTTAATTAATTTCGATATGTACAGTTTCATTTAACGATGCCATTTTGCCGAAACTGTGATACCTAATAATATTTCACATTAGTTCTCAAGTTAGCATTTATAGATGTATAAAATGAGAGTATAGCAAGTCTGGAAATTACAAAATGTTCATTTAACATTTCAATTCTTCAATTTATGTACAATGTGTATTACTATTATTGTTTACAATTGAAGGAAGAATTGAAATATACAATAATATACAGAGGGTTACATTAAAAAAATAAAGTTTCATGTGACACAACTTTATGACCAAACCTGTATATTTAAATTTACTAGTAGCTAATAGGAATTTAAAATATAATTACAACAGTATCACAATTTTGGCAGAACGGCATTGTTAAATCAAACCAAACACATCGAAATTAATTAAATCGAATTCTTTGTGATATTTTCAAAACTCAATAACTCGGAAACGGTTGTTTTGGTACATTATATGTATTTCGATTTTTGCTTAGAATTGTAGGGAGAATTGAAATATGTAATAATATACAGGGCGTTATATTTAAAAAAATGAAGCTTTGATGTGCCACGACTTTATGAATGACCCTGTATACTTAAATTTATTATTCGCTAATAGATATTTAAAAATCCTATAATTTTTGTACTTAACTTTTTGCGGTATCTCCTATATTTGACCCTGTATAAACAAATATCTTGACATTGCACTATAATGGTTTTATTTTTTTCTTTAATATTTTTTAATTAAAACAAAAATATGAAAATCTGAATTATATGAGCTTGAAACAAAAATTAATTTTAATATAATATGTCAAAGTAATATTATAATATATTTATTATACATATATTATAAAATTTATATTTTATTATAATATTATATTTTGTTATTTGTAACCTTATAAACCTTTATTGACAGGAGATAAAAAATATTGTATTTATAAAGGTAAAGTATTAAATTTTATTTGCTTTTGGTATAAAGTTAATGTAACAGTTGCTAAAGTTTAACATGTAATCGAATGATACTCTAATATTATTAATAATGTATTGTATAACTAAGCTACTTTTGTTAATGGCATACGTTACGAAGTTATTTTCTCTCCTAGTCAATATAAAGAGCTTTTATTAATATAAAAATTAAAATTATTAACAAAACGTTAAACATTCAGGAAAAGGAAAATTAAAATTTAATTATAAAAATTTCTTTCAGCTAAAATGTATCTTATAAAATCACAAAAGAAACTGTTTTTTAGATTATAATATAGAAATAACGAATCCTACTATCAATACTAACATGAATATTATTTAATGTAAATTGATTAAGCACTTAATATCGTCGCTACTATTGTTGTTATAGTTGTTATTATGCCATTAAATTGTAAAGCTGTCAATATTCATTGAGAATTGCAGCAGACGAAAAATGGGAACAAATTCCACAGGTCTACCTAGATAATCTCATATAATATAGTCTGTTAAATCATCTGAGAGAGTGAATACGGACTATTAATTTTGATATTTTCCTTTGTTCTTTATTTTTATACTTTAAATTTATTTTTACTTTTAAAACCTTATAGATCAATTTTCTATTATTTATTAAATTTAGTTGTAATAAAAGTTTATAATAAAAAAGTAGCTTTTCTATGTGGTCTTAACTACGTCGTTATAAATTAGTATTTCCTGGGACGTCTTTTGATTTAACCAAACATTATATGCAATAATTTTAGACATATTTCATGTTTATTTAATTGAGATTTTAGTTATAGATTGTAGATTATATGGGACGGAATAAGTTTAATCACTGCGACCTTAGATATCTTTGTGCCCCCCTTTCTTGTATTATAACTCAGATACTGTCTCAGGTCTATGAAAAAAGCCAGTATCTGAGAGGGTTTTACAGAAGTTAGTTTATAGCACGAATGGTTGTTGTCTCGGCGCATTCAGTGATGAGGTGTTCTGGTCTTTCCTCATTTTTCCCATAGAATCCGCATTCGCCGTTATTTCTTAGTTTCAATCTACTGAAGACTTTATTGGAAAGCCAGGTTTCTCTCATCCAATTCTTTTTTTTTTCTCAGTGCTACAGTGAGCTATTTCTCAAAGTTGAACATTTTTGGTATATCATCCACTGGGAACTGGAGGAGTGTAATTTTCCTTTTGAGGGTGTTCCAAGCTCCTACTGTACTGTTTCCGATAATGACCATTCTAATAATTGGCATATCTACCGATGACAATGTGTAATGGTGTTAGGTCAAGTTATAATAAACTATATTTCTACACTATTTTATTTTCTAATTTTGTAGCTTCTCTATAAAAAATATATAGTTTGTTGTATGAGGATGTACCACCTAGGATAACGAAATCGTTGCAGAACTAATATTTTTCTCTTCTTATTAAGGCGGACTCTGACGGGTCGTGTACTTGACAAACATTTGTTATTGGCATATACTTGCCATGTTGTGTGATTGGTTTACTTGTGCAATTATTTGCCACTCATCTCGCCGCGTGAGCGCCAAGCTTGTTGATTACAAATGAAAAAAAAAATGTTCTTTGCAAAGATGGTATACTTACCAAGTAGGTACGCAAATATTGGTGTACTTTTCAAGTACACGAGTAGTCAGAGTCCGTTTTTACACTTAAATCTAACTTTGAAATTTAAGTACAATATACCACACTTACACTTTCGGTAATGAAAAATTAAATATAACTGGAAATTGGAAATAAGCCTATGTTAAGTGACAATAAAATATGTTTTCGTTCAACGCATATATTCCTTCATTATTACTTCATATTACATTCAAAATGGTAATTTGGCAAAATAGTGGTCCTACAAAAATACTAAAAACTAAATATTATGCCCCATTGTCTATGAAATGATGTTTAAAATAAAGAGTTAATGTGATATATCTAAATCAAATCCAATAACTTTATATTATCTCTACTATTACAACAATTTTATTAGTTTAAGTTGATATTATCTTAGTAGGTTTTTGAGGTAGGGTTTGATCTATGGTCATTGTATTAAAGATATATTTAGTTTATTGAATTTTCGTACTACCACATTTTCTTCTAAATTTGGAGTTAAATTAATTAATATTCTTTGTTATTTTCAAACATTCACTAATTCTGCCTGCATATAATGCTAAATTATATATTTTCGCACCAAATATTATTTGGTTTTGTGTTTATTTTGATCGAAAATATAAAAAATAAGAAAAAAAATGCACATACTTCAGTTGACCGTCTGACTTTTTTGTTGTGGATGTTATTGGTTGCGTGACAAAATTAATAACTAATAATTATATCAAGATCTTTAAAGTCCACCCACATTGATTATAAAACGCAATAAAATGGTGTGTATAACAATTTTGTTGTCATAAAGTATAATGTATTTTTTTCCTGAGATTTAAGTAAAAATTTAATTATTTTTTCAGGATGATATTCAGATAAATTAGTGATCTCGTGTGAGCCTCTGGAAACTGAAAAAAATTTACGTTGCCATTTTTCTTTTCAAATTTAAATCAAAATTGAATTAATCCGAGTCTGGTGAACAAGCGCTCGGACCTATAATAATACGAGGAAATTTTTAATCTGGCCTGTCTGGTTGGTACGTCGCATGTTTTACGCTAGGTTAAATTGCGTGAAATAAACCACACGAAATTTATCTGGACATGCCTGCGAGGCACATTCACAACAGGAACGTGTCGGCTAGAATGGCGGTCATTTTTCCTGGCTTATCTGCGACAAGCCGATAGTTAAACAATTCTTGATAGTTGTGCCCGGTACATAGTTACCTGGGCTGTTGCGTGTTAAATTTATTATTAGAAGTGGGAGTATTAAATGTTATTCAAATTTAATGCAGCTAGTATGAAGTACTTTATAAGTAAAACCACCTTATTCCTTTGAAAGGTACTTACGTTTATAGCGATATACAGGGTTCAACGGTAGTGCGTCGGGCATCTGTAGCTCCTAGAATAAAAAACTTGTGAATTTTGTTTAAGTGCAAACGTAAAGTATGTACCAAAATGTATTTCAGGAAAATATATTTACTTCTATAGGGTGGCTCAAAAAAGTGTGAGTTGATCTGGATGATTTTTTTTAATGGAACACTCTGTATATTACTGCATTTTTGGCTTCCTTTCGGATCACTTTGTACAATTCTAAGATATGAGTAAATATATTTCGATAGTTTCAGAGATATTAAAGAATATATAAAAAATATATATTTTTTAGCATTTCTTAAAAAAATATCAAAATTACAAGAACTGTTCTGAAATGTAGGTAAAACTATATTAGGTATTTACTTTAGATTGTCTGTTCTTAGTTTATTATAAATATGGTAATCGTAATTCAAACAGGATGTTCAATATTCTACGCCAAACTTTCTAAAATT
This sequence comes from Sitophilus oryzae, assembly GCF_002938485.1. Lineage (NCBI taxonomy): Eukaryota > Metazoa > Arthropoda > Insecta > Coleoptera > Curculionidae > Sitophilus > Sitophilus oryzae. The sequence continues at coordinate 108,239 of NW_022145800.1, read as the reverse complement.
CTTTGTTTTTTTTAATGGAACACCCTGTATATTATTTTTTATTAGATAGAGAGTTAAAAATTGAACATTTTTTGTAGTTAAAGTATTTCAAAAATTTTAATAATTTTGCAGATACACGCAGTATTCTTCCATATGGCGCTTTCAATGGTAAGATTCGAGAGAAAAAATATTGTGTGGTTTTGCTAAATATTTACTGTGAAAAATTCCATATGAAATATAAAACCGCGAATATCTGCGAAACCGTTAAAATTTTTGAAATACTCCTAATACAAAAAATCTTCATTTTTTAATTCTCCATCTATTAAAAAAATAATATACAAGGTGTTCCATTTAAAAAAAAACGAAGGAAAAATTAGTGTGTGAATGAGCCACCCTATAGAAGTAATTACTAATCATAAGTAATCATATTTGCCTGAAATACATCCTGGTACACACTTTAGGTTTGCACTTAAACAAAATTCACAAGTTTTTTATTCTAGGTGCTACAGATGCCCGACGCACTTTTGCCGGACCCTTTATAAATATTTTCTATATTACAGGTATATTTTTTTTAGTTAAGTTTTAAAAAAAGATCTAAAAATGAAGAAAAATAGATAAAACACTAACATGTTACCATAAATATCTTTGGAGTCTTTACTAGAATCATTGCTGCGTTTTAATAAAAAAGTGTAGATCATAGTATATTAGATTATGAAAAATATATTTTTTGTTAATTATATACCTAATAATTACAATACATTAAAATGTGTTGCATTGGTTTCAATTTTAGATAAACATTAAAATAATACAGGACACTCAAGAAAATAAGTGAACCACAAGTAATATTTTATTTTTTAATTAAAGAATAAAAATAACTTTAGTCAAAGATATATAGATATTATCTATCACCTTTGCCTTTGTCAGTATGTATTTATCTGCCAAAAAAAGTCCACTTTGGATCAGAAAAAACTTTACTTTTGGGTAATAAAGACCGTTTGCTTAGGACGTTGTCGTTCGCGGTCAGATGTGATAGGATCTAGCTCCGGCACCATGTTGATGGAACTCAAATGAAGGATCCGATCCTAATCCTGGATTATAAGGGTCGGACTGCAGAAGAATAATAAATTTGAAAAGGAAACGGGGAAAGAATGAGGGTGGTCAAGCGCCACGGCTTCTATCGAGTTAAGGTTAGCGACAACTACAAGATGTGATTTGGAAGGAATGAGTTGCACTTATATTTTAATATGGATTGGGTATATTATTCAGGGTTTAACTAAAAAGGGGCTTTTGCTAACTCTGAAACTAACTAAATTATTATTATAGTATCTATATTACTTTTAAATAAATAAAATTGTATTGAGGTGTGAACAGTTTGAAAATTGAGCATTAAATTAAAATAAAAATTCTAAATATATTTGTACCGGGTGCCCCACTAAGAATAGCTCTCGGCTGTATCTCGGAAAGTATTAGCCGTAGGGCTTACGGAAAAAAATATTTATAACTAAAGTGGCTATGAGAAACTGCTGGAAATTATTTTCAAGTTTGTAAAACGGCCGCTAGGGGGCGCAACTGCTATGGAAAATAAGAAAATAGAATTTTTACAGAATTTTGCCTAGATAATGGGTACTATATATAATAGCTTCATAATCTTCAGTAAATTTTGGATTTTCTTTATTAGAACCATTTTCCCATATCTGCTAAAATAAAGTGGTGGGGGAAGGTTAGATCTATCTTTATTTAAATGTTAATAACTCTGGAGTGGATGATCAGAATCCAACAAACGAGGGCTCGTTTAAAAGAGCGTTCCTTTCTCTATATTATGCCATAAAAATAATAATAACGTAGACGCTAGGGGCACTTTCTTACAATTTAACAAATATAGCGCGTTTTTTCCAAAGAAATTAAATACGATAGTATGTGTAATTTTAGCTGGTAGTAAAGAGTAGTAAAAGCTTAAAAATTCAGCGAAAACCGCATCTTGATATCTTCTTTCAAACCGAAGATATTGGCAAAATTATAATAAATACCAAAAATCGTTAAATTACTACAAAAATAATAATTCAAAATAAAAATGCTGTTCAAGCTCCTCTTTTTTAGGTTTTTACAATACGTACTAACTATATATAAAGAGTTTTTCTTCTACGGCACGTAGCGTAATAATTTCGAAGACCAGCGCTCTGGTAAGAGCCCTCAGCGGACTTCTTCCGGTGGCTTTTACAGCCCGACGAGAGGCACAATGTAAAATAAATGTCTGGCCGTAGTCCACCTTAAGCCCGGTCGACAATTTGACCTGTGGCCTTCGCTACGCTCTCGCCAGGTTTCTTTTAGACGTGACCTAATTCCTTCGATCTCTATCTCAAGATTTTCGTCCAGGAAATCGGTTAGTTTTCATTTAACCCCATGGCGAAAAGTACTAAACTAAATTGGGAAATATTGTCAATAACGGATTTGTACAAATTTTATTTATAATCTGTTGAGAAAAATTAAAAATATTAAGTCTATATGAAAAACAAATATATAAAGGCAGAGTACCCAAATATATAGGGTGTCCCAATATTTCGTCGACATAAAACTACTATGTATTTTTGGAATTAAAATAATTTTATGGGATACAATTTACTCCTGTACAAAAGTGCTTCGTTTGTCAGCTAGAGATCAAACTGTAAAAAAATAGATATTTCAAGAGCCGTTATTCCGATTTGTATGAGATTTTGGTCGTCTATTTTTGGCAAGTGCTTTAACGTTTGACTTTAACAAAAATCAAGAGAAAGTACGAGAAGAACTACCCCTACCCCTGCATAAATTTTGGTATAAATATTTTTCAACATCACCGACGACAGATTTTCTTTTCGTAACATGGTTTTCCTAGTATTCATTCATTTTTTGTCTCTTGCTACAAAAATATACCACATCGTATAGTTTTTGAGATTTTATTTGGAGAATATATTTTCCTAAAGCAGACCTAGAAAATATACAGGGAATTTCAATATTCCGTGGACATAGAACACCTACGTACCGCTACGTACGTTTTGCATCAAAATAAGTTAATTGCCCATAATTTACCGTTATACAAAAGTGCTTCGTTTGTCCGTTGGAATGCCATCAATCGAAAATAAACCCAAACGTTATTTAATTTAAAATTTATTATTTTTTAAGCGTTTTAGAAAAAAATATTGTCAAATATAATTTGTGATACTAAGATAAAAATCCATATTTTTGACAACTAGATTATTAGAGCATAATTTTTTATTTTATTCGTCGCCATATCTAGATGTGACAAAAATCATTTTTAGGAAGTCAGCTTTGAAAAAATATTTTTTTTCCTCAAAAAGTATGCGCGGTGGAGTTTTTTTGCAAGAGACAGAAATTGTAGCTAATACTATGGGAGCCATTTTGCAAAAAAAAAACGGTGTCGGTTGAGTTGGAAAATATTTATACTAAAATTTAAGTAGGGGTGGGGATAGTTTTTATTCTTCCCGTACTTTTTGTTGATTTTTGTGAAAGTAAAATGTTCAAGGACTTAGCAAAATATAGACACCCAAAATCTCATTCAAGTCGGAATAACAATTCCTAAAATATCTGAAAAAATGTGGTTATTTTTCTTAAGTTTGATGCTGAACGGGGAAAAACGAAGAATTATTGTATAGAGGTAAATTGTGTCCAATGAACTTATTTTGATTTCAAAAATACGTAGTAGTTCTATGTCCACGGAATATTAGGACACCCTGTATATATGTAACTCTAAATTATACCGTATGATTGAAGAAGAAACAGCGTCAAAAACCGCTTAGGAATGACAAAACTACCGTAAAACTATAACGGTATATCTAATTTTGTTTTATTATCCAAAATAAATGAAAGTTACAGGGGTAAGCCACACAGGTTGATCCAAACTGTATTCGGGGAACTTCGGCAGCATATTCTGCAGATAAAAATAAAGAAAAGAGTTTGTATAAATGTATGTCCTAAAATGCTTAGTTTCAGAGATATAGGGTATAGGAGTTTAATTTTTGTTTCGATTTTTTCCAAATAATTTCTGAAATAACGTTTTTGACATGAGAAATTTGATTTTGATGTCAATATGACTCTGAATTGTAGGAGACGCTTATTTTTATCTGCAGAATATGCTACCAAAGTTTCCGGAATATAGTTTGGACCACCCTGTAAACAGAAATCATATTTTCTCTTTATTTTTATGAGTTCAAAATGACCGAGTTTGTTTAATTTGAAAATAAAAAAAAATCTTTAAATTTTGAGAACCACTGGATCTTTTCTGGGTTTTCTTTTTTGTAAATTTAATCCACTACCTTCCCTCGAACAAGGAATCAGACAGGGGTGTATATTGTCTCCTCACCTATTTAACATATACGGAGAATACATCTTGAGAAGGTCGCTAGAAACATAGGAAGGAGAAATTTAAATAAATGGCCAAAAAATAAATATTCTACGCTTTGCAGATGATACAGCACTACTCGCCACCAGTCAAGAAGAGTTAATCAATTTAGTAAATAGGGTAGAAAACGAAAGCAATCGGCTCGGTCTGGAACTAAATACACAAAAAACCAAAATCATAATAGTTAATAGGCAACATAACAACCATCCAAATATAAGTAATATCGACTGCTTTGAAGTCGTTAAGTCATACGTATACCTGGGATCACTATTGACAAATACAGGCACATCGGAAGAAGAGGTGAAGCGTAGGTGCAACATGGCAAAGGTAGCTGTTGGGAGACTGACCAAGATCTGGAAAGACCGTCAGATTTCAAGAGCCACTAAAAACCGGCTAGTCAACTGTTTGGTACTCCCAATATTGACGTATGGCTGCGAATCGTGGACTCTCAGGCAGGCGGAACGTAAGAAGATCGATGCTACCGAGATGTATTGTTATAGACGTATGCTCCGTATCCCATGGACTGAACGCCGTACAAACGTTTTCATTATAAATGAACTTAATATTACTAACAGGCTTTCCTGTAAAATCCGACTAAAACAACTAAAATATTTTGGACATATAATGAGGATAAGTACGGACAATATGGAAAGGCTCATAATTCAAGGCAAGGTGGAGGGACGTAGACCACGTGGCCGCTCTCCAACTCGATGGATAGACCAGATCACGACTAGCTGTCGCAAGCCAATGCACGATGTCATCGAGATGACAAAAGACAGAGGCGAATGGAGAACAATCATCCATGATATTACGCTGTCCACTGCATGGGGTTTTAGACTGAAGAGAGAGAGAGAGAGACCTATGCTGCTATACTATTAAGATATTATGTATTTAACTAAAAATAGGGCCAAGATCTCTACAACGAACAACCTGTTGGGGAAGCTGGCAAGCTCCACCTGGGGGGCTAATCCACACACACTAAGAACTACTGCTCTTGCACTCTGCTATTCTGTTGCCGAATATGCCGCACCAGTTTGGGAACGCTCCTGCCATGCCAAAAAGATAGACCTGATGCTGAACCAATCGTGCCGTCTAATCAACGGATGCCTTAAACCCACATCGGCCCAACAGCTACACCTCCTCAGCGGGATAGCTCCACCCCACATAAGGAGACAAGTTTCCAGCATGAAAGAGAAACAGCAAGCTCTTTCCGATACCCGGCACCCGCTCTTCGGACAACACGCCGCTGGACCCAGGTTGAAATCCCGAAAAAGCTTTCTTTCTGCCGTCCAGCGCACGACATCCGCAAAGAGACTGGAGTTGTGGTCAGCAACTTCAACAACTCCAAATGAATTTTCGCTATGGCCAAAAGAGAGCCTACCACTTGGCCCGGAGCAGCCATGGCCGGTGTGGAGAAGTCTGAACCGTTTGCGTACTCAAGTTGGCAGATGCAAGACAAACATGAACCAGTGGAGCTACCTTGACGGATCTGTATCCTGTGAATGCGGAGAGGAACAAAATATGAGGCATCTTCTCGTATGCCCAAATCTCCCAAACATATGCAATCAAAGTGATCTCGCGGAGGGATATACCAACGCTCTGGAGTTTACCAAGTACTGGATATCCTGTATATAACTGTGGTATGCATATACATTTTTTGTAGTTTGTCTAATTCTGTACAAGTATTATTCCTATTTATTTTGATTGTATAACTATGTTTTTTTTAATGTATGATGTGCTTTTTTTATTAATTTAGCCGTTTTGTATATTTTATATATATTTTTGTGTTTCTTCATTTTTTTTCTATATACTGAGTTGGACACGAGTAAATAAATAACTAAAAATTCGATTTTTTTTAGATTCCAAATTTTTTTAAATTCCAAATTGTTTTCGAAGTCGAAATATACTACCCCTAAAAATATTTGCGCTTATTTAAAACATCCTCTGTATAGTGTATTCTCTCCATAAAGTATTCCAATATTTTGATAAACAAGTACAATTTTTAGTAAATATACTGGATGAAATTTCACCTCGGCTTTTGAAACAGGAAGGATAAATTAATTTTAAAGAGTAAAGGTGGTCCCTTAATTAACTTAAAGGGACGTCCCGTTAAAATTGCGGCCCGAGTGATAATAATTTAATCAAAATTTCAGATTCGTGAAAGTCGGGCCGGGCCGGTAATAACCCCGCGTAAAAACTTCGAAGACAATGAGGGCTTATAAAAGTTTCAGGGGAAGTAATTTAAAACCGGCGGCGAACGCTTTCCAAAGGGAAACAATGACACTGTTTTCTATTTAACATTCATAATGGCCTTCTATAGTGAGGAGACGTCGTTAATAAACCTCTAACAATGGGCGGGTCTAGAAGGACCGTTCTTTATCTTGTGCGAAAAGTTTAACAACTTGCTCCCATTTATTCGCTTGTCTTCTTAAATATTAAAAAAATGTGCTGCGCGCAAACTCTTTCAACTTTCTTACTAATGAGAAGAAGAAAACTTATACAGTCAAATAAAAGTAGATGTTTTAAACTGTAATTAAGGTAATCGAGGTATCCAGGGTTCAAATTCAACAAATATATATTTCTTTACAGCGGCCGGTAATGGCAAACAAAATACGCTGTAGGCCTGCGTTGGTTAATTTCTGGGGTATGTTCTTTTTTAAATTGTGCGCGAAATACCCGACCGTATTTTTTTTGACATTGTGAATGGTTGTAAACTAAAAATTGTTTCAGTAATTTACACACTAGTTTCGAGATTCTGAATGAGACTTTAGTTTATTCTTTTTATAAATATTCAAAGCTTCAATTCAGGCGATAATACCCTGTTAATCAGTACCATATGATAACAGCGCCGAAATTTCCAGTGGTTTATACGTCATTCACACCGTTGTGACCAACGCACTTTAGACGCTTAACACATACTTATGATGTTAGTGTTACACGAGACCTACAGTTTATCTCCGAATCCAAACGGCATTATTTAAGAGGTCTACTAGGCAAATATAGCCAAAGTGGTTTGCCATTGCCTCCTTTGAAGTTGTATCTCGCTGGTTGCTCAATTTAGATAGATAAATATTTTTATTTAAATTAATAAAGCGAAAGTATTATCTGGGAATCGAACCCAGTATGTACAACTCACACAGTAGTTTGACAAACTACGGCTGTAGCCACGGCCGGCCATGGTATGGCACGAGAACAGCTAACTAGAAAACTATGTAAGAGTTATTCTTTTTTATCACGGTACAAAGAAATATAAATTTTTTTAAAATTAATGACCTGAATTTTTTATCCTTCTTTCTCTATCTTAACTTTCCATCACTCAGAGTATATCTATAATATGTCTCTAAAACTCTAAAGATACTCCCAGCTTCTTAAAATATTCAAAATTATGCAGGTGGTTTATTATAATTTTCTCCTACATAAGCAATTGATTTTTTTATAGAATCACAAAATATTTTTGTAAATCATGAAAACTAATAAAACTCAAATTTGCAAACAATTATTTGTTTGCAAATTTTTTTTTTCATCCATCGAAGGCACTACGAAAGGCACTCCACACTCTGCATTTTAAAGTTTTACCTAGTTTTATACTAGATATATTTAACATATTCTGTCTTCTTCACCTAACATAATCAAGCATTTTTTTATTGTTGACTAGTTAAAGAACGTCAACTTTAACATAATGATGAAAGACTTCTTAATGTTTCCCTACGAAGGGTTGGATTTCTCCTTTAATGCAAAGACGAGATTTCCGTAAAAGTCAACATTTCAAGCATACGACGCGACGCCGACGGTGGAAACATATATGCATTGCAGGACTCTGTCTTGCAGCAAGTGAGTTATTTTGGCTTTTTATTGGAGAATCTCTATTATTTAGTGCCGAGAGGGTTTAAGAGTTAATAGTAATATGTGCTATGTATTGACAGTATTCAAACTAGCTGAGGAGGCATCCAAAGAAATATTATTATTTTAAAATTTTATATCTAGCTCTCATGCCCTCATTCTTTCTTCTAGCTTGAAGCTTAAGGAGGCTTCTTGGTGTATCTTAAAAATCATCCAATCTAAATAGGTCGTTTATTTCATAGCGTTTTATTTCAAAGATAAATTGTATTTTCCGTCGTTTTTTGGGATGTAGTCTATCGAAATTTTCTGAAACTCGTTGAGCAGACTTCTACATAAATATTTAGTGTTTTTAACATTGATCGTCAACTAAAACACCACAATATATTCATAAAGTTACTGATTTCCACATTATTATATTTTCCACAACATTATTTAGAAAATAAATCAAAGAATAAAGAAAGAATATACATTCATTTTTCAATTCATTTTTTGTATATTTCTCTTTTGGGGAATTATCACTATACACCTTTCAATAATTAAATCTCTCCCGAATAAATAAAATTATTTCGATCAACACAGTCTGCCACGCCAAATTCAGACCATTTTCAGAGAACCATTTAATCGGGAGTTTCTCCAATGTCAGATAATTCTTTTCGGCATGCCAGTTGCGTGCCTTCCATCACGCCCTATGCGTGACTCCAAATTGAAAACCTGTTTTTATTCCTCTTTTTTCTTTATTCTCTTTTTGGGCAGGAGAACGGCTAAATAATCTTCTAATAACATCAGATTTTTTTATTCCCAAAAAAACCTTACATGGAGACTGATTTTAGTTTGATTTAGCTAAACAAACATTTGTTAAATTATTAAATATTCCTATAAAATAATGATATATACATCTTGTGTGTGCGTTTTATAAAATTATTATGTATCTTAAGTTTTATTTGCGATTTAATTACTCCATTATCATCAGTTTAATAAAAATCTTACTTTGAATATATAATGGACCTCATATCTTAATCAAATTTTTAAACTCATTGGAAAGGAATGCTATATTTAGGTTTTAATCATTTTAGTCCTATTTTATTTAACATTAAAAGTTTTAAGGTAATAACATACTACCCCTAAAGATGGCAAAACCCCCAATCTAAATTGTGGGAAGCTCTCGAGAAAAACTAATATCAGCATAACAGTAATTAAGGCTGTCCAAGAAGTTTATCAGAACAAAACTAGCCAAGCAAAGAAAGGACTAACAGTATCAACGGGATTGAACATAAACAAAGGTTTCAAAAAGGGTTGCTGTTTGTCCCCGACACTGTTTAAAATCTATTTGGAACAAGCCCTGGAAAAGGAAGAGCGAACAGATGGGGATACCACTAAACGACTCGATACTTTACACTCTTTGTTTCGCTGATGATCAAATAATACTGACTCAAGACTACGAGGACTTGAAATATATAACCCGCAAACTAACTAAAGAATACAATAAGTGGGGGCTGGAAGTAAACCTTAAAAGGACGGAATATATGTGTATAGGGTGTGAACAACAGAACTTAATCCTAAAACAACAACAGCAAAAGATAAAACACTGCCAAAAATATAAATATCTTGGAATGCACATTTTCAACGATGGTAGCCTTGATGAAGAAATTAAGTACAGAAACAACCAGGGAAGACAAGCAATACAACAACTCAACAATATTCTATTGGGATGAGGCAGTATCAAAACACAACAAACACAACATTTATAACAGCATAGTTAAAAGCATCATTAGTTATGGTAGTGAAGTATGGCCTTTGAAAGAAAAAAGAAAGTCACTCGAAGCTATAGAAATGGACTTTTGGAGGCGCGCGTTCGAAACTGTATAGAGTAAGAAATGAAAGAATTCAGAACATCATGGCGTTAAGCACAGAATAACAGAATACATTAAAATGAACCAACTCGGGTGGTACGTGCACGTACACATAATGAAAGAGAGCAGAATCCCAATGAAACTACTCAATTAGACACCACAATTAAGGTAAAAGAAAGAGAGGAAAACCTAGGCGGAGTTGGAGAGAAGGAATAGGCTGGGACATCAGAACAAGAGGAATAGACGAAAACCTCTGGACAGACAGAGACCAATGGTCTGGAGAGTGGAAATCATAAGACGGCAAAGAACGTTATGAACTGATTTGTATTGATTGATTTGTATATACTCTACTACCTCTAAAAATATTTGCATTTATTTTAGACTCGCGCTGTATATATTTCTCTCATTAATTCTGACAAATATTTTTCACAATAAGTTGGTGTAAAGCAAACATCACCTTTACAATATCTTGGGGAGCTATAGTTCGGTGCTGCAGATTAAGAAGAGATAGCTCACGTCTACTATATTTCTTTAGGGAAAGACGCTTTGCATTTTATACAGACGTATTCGACGAAGTATATACACACAAACAGTGTGCAATATAGGGCAGACGTGTTTTCCTTCTTTTAAAATTTACAGTATCTCTACTTTTCGTGTAAATATTTTACCTAGTGTAACCTACAAATATTTTGATATATTCTTTCTGTGAATTATGTATTAAAAATATGTTCCTTCTAGCCAATTACAAATTATGTCAAAGTACACAGTTTTTGTAAACCAGATCGTCACTTATAATGTATTTTCTACACTAAAGAAAACTTAATTGTAACTGTTTCATCATGACCAGTAACAAGAAAAATTATTATTGACAAATATTTTTTATGCTTCTCAGTAGAACAATTTAATATATAGAATATCTAAATGAAATTTGAGTATGTTTTATAATTAGGATATAGAATTATAGTTCTGTCTTTAAACAAACTGTGCGACTTCTTGAATGGCAAATATTACTCTACAATTTTTAACTTAATTTTGCTAGAAAAATACATGATTAGCTTAAAAAATAAAAAGTTCCCAAATTTATCATTTCATTCAAATAACTATCTAGTCAAAATGTTTATTTTTTGTTAATAATGGCAAGTGTTGCACAAGACAAGAATTCTTGACTTGAAAATCTCTCTCAATTTCTTGTTTTGTCTTGAAATTCAAGACAAAAAAAGTCTTGTCTTGCAGATTTCTTGAAATTTCATGTCTTGAAAAATTTTACATTCTAACAAAAAGGTAATAATATTTCTATATTTTATTTCATAGAAAGCGTCGTATACAAAATGTAATACGGAAAAATGAACAACAACGATGCTAATTTTAGCAAAAAAAAATTTAACGTACCGCAAACGGACTACGACAACTGGCCCGTTTGACGAAATTGGAGCCATAACCAAATAAAAGCTGAATAAGAATAAGTAAGGTTAAGTCCATTTTTTAGTTCTAGTTGTTAATTCTTGTTAGTTTACTATGTTCTATTTTGGTTACACGTCTATTACTTTTATTTGTTATGGTATTTATTTATTTTTTTTATTATGGAAGATTGGTTGGAAAAGTTTGGATACAGGGTGTACGGAAAGGTCATGCTAGAATGTACTATATGCGCTATTTGATATTACTTTTTGTTCGCGGAGCAATTTCGTGCATGAAAAGTGCCAAACCAAATAGCGTACTCCACGAACCCACCATTAGTACACCAACTACCGTTAGTTTTTTTTTATACCATTATACCAATATAATTTTGTGTATAATACCAATTACCAATATACGGTTTGTTACCTCAACTTTATTTTATTTCATTCTCAACTCATAAAACACCGACTATGATAGAAAAAAAAATGAACACAACATTTGCATAAGTCGTAATCATAATCACAGTCTTAATTATCGTCATAATCACAACGCAATTTTAATGTGCGTTTATAGAGCATTTTCATAATTATAATTTTTATATCAGTAAAGGTGGGTAACATAATTAAAGGCTAAGTTCATGGTAGATGTCAACAGGTTTATAGGCAGCGGATAGTTTAACTTTTATGATTATGACTATGATTGTGATTACGACTATGTAAATGTTATGTAAATCCGGCATAACTTGCGCAAACACCTAATTATCACTTAAAAAAATGTGATAAAAAAAATCATTTCTAACTTTGAAGAAATCTTGAATTCAAGAAATCTTGCAAAACTCTTGAAATTTCTTGCATATTAAAGTCTCGTCTTGTCTTGAAATTCAAGATAAAAAATTTTGAAAGTCTTGTCTTGAATTTCTTGCAAGAGTCTTGGTCTTGCAAGACTTTTTTAAGACTTTTGTGCAACACTAATAATGGCATGGATTCCAATAATACCATGGTATCTATTCCCATTGCAAATTTCTTCAAAACGGTTGCTCGTAGCGATTTTTAAGAAGAGACATTTTTTACGTAAGAAATTATGGTAATATATATTTTTAACACAGTAATTTTATACAGGTAGGAACGAAAAGTAATTACTCTTCAAATCAGTTATAAAAATCATGTAGGTGGCGACCCCTACCAGTAGGTGTCATATTAACATCGAAATCCAAATTTGTCATGGCAAAAAACTTCCAGACACCAATTGTCATCCAAATATCGACGTTATTTCAGAAATTATTTGGAAAAAAAACGAATAAAAATGAAATATCTTCACTGTGTACCTCCGAAACGAAGCATTTTAGGGCATAAAGCTGGATTTATAAACACGGCAGTTGAAGTTCAGTTGAGGTTCAGTTGACTTTCAAAATGTTCAACACTATGAAATGAATGCGCGTATTGAAGTTTGAAAAATATAAAAAGTATTTTTAAATTGAAAGAAAAGAGTTCGAAATTTTCACAATTCCAAACCTAACCTACAACCGAAACTGACAGTTTATAAATGCAAAAATTTTGAACCACAACTGCCGCAAACATCCAACTGCAACTGAACCTCAACTGAAAGTCAACTCCCGAGTTTATAAATCCAGCTTAAGTTTATACGAACTTCTTTAATTATTTTTGTCTGCAGAATATGCTGTTGAAGTTTTCCGAATACAAGTCGCACCCTCCTGTATAACACATACCAACTACAATCCGATGATGTCAAAAGAAACCAACACATTTAATCTTCCAGTCGTGCTTTAATTGTTTCGCATTTGTATTAAATTTAGGTTAAAATTCGCTTCGAAAATTGGCTTTTATCTCCGCCAAATTCACCTCAGGTTACACTTCAAAGTATCTTTTTGGAGTTGCCGCCGCCGACGCTTGTCAACGGCAGACCTTACCTGCCCCTCTACTCATTTTAATTCTTAATCGGGTACAGAGGGGGCGCCACGTTGTGGTATTGTTTCATTAAAAAATGAGGTCGGGCCTTTGTGTAACTGACTTGGTTTTATTAAAGGTCTCTGTTTTTTCAGTATTTTACGGATTATCCAATTGGCCTCGAGGTAGGCGCTGGATCGGTTGGCAAAGGCGAGGTCGTCTTTGATATAATTTTTTGCTTTATTCTCTGTTAATGTATCTGTGTTTTTGGCGTTGGAATGGATTATGAAAAAAATTAAAATTATGTTTTTATCTTGTTATAAAATTTCGTTTAACAAAAGAAACTGTATTACGTAGGATTGTTTTTTAAGTAAAAATCTGTTTTTTAATTATCAACTGTGTTTTGCCTTACCTCCAAGTATTTGTAGAATCTAGAATGTATGGCAGGGAGATTAATCACTGTGACATTACAAATCAATTGTGTGTCTTTTTTTCTTAAGTTATAATGAGTCAGAACTCATCATACAGTATTAGGGCTACGACAAAAGCCAGTATCTAAGACGCCTTCACAGAGGCCAGTTCTCCATCTCCGATGTCAGTCGTACCAAAGTTTGTAGCAATTGGTTATCGTTTCGGTGCACCCAGTGATGGGGTGTTCTGGTCTTTCTCCAATTTTCCCACAGAATCTGCATTCGCTGTTGTTTCTTAGCTTCAATCTACTGAGATATATTGATTTTACGCCATCATCTCAATATAAATTCGATTATAGCCTACAGAACAGAAGTATTTTGGAATGATAGTATATATTAGATTATTATAATTAGAGAGTATAAAATAATTTCTAAAAAATAGATATTTGTCTCTTTTAGGATTTTTTATAACATAATAATTTATAGAGAACTGAAAGTTATAAACAAAGCATTACTAATGGAAATAAAACTATAAATTAGGAATATAAGCAAAACCGACTATGTCGGTTAATAAAACCCACTAAGCGGCCACCTCGCTTTGCAAGAATAACAAGAGAAAGCCCACAAAGCTAAAAGCTGGAATTATTTAACCCATTGTTACTGGTTAAATGGTTTGGCACTCTAAGTGCCGGATAACATACATATTAGAATTATCGCCATTAAGGATAGCCATTTTGGCATTCTCTTCAGTTAAAATGAATGTAAAAAGGTAACATTTTGAAGTAATTTTATTTTGTTTTTGCTATAAATAGTAAGCTATTATTCCATGATAATTTTTTGATAAATTATTTATTTAGCATTTTTCAGTTGGATAATATTATAATTATCTAGTTTTTAAGTGTTGGTCAATAAGGACAGAAAAAATCACTCCTTAACACCTCTGTTTTTCGACATAATGAATGAAATTATAAAAAAATTGATAAGGTTTGAACAGCCTTTATGTCAGAGAAAGGAACGCATTTTTCGAATGAATTTAACCAAATAATGGTCAATTAATCTACAGGGTTGTCCGAACTCTATTCCGGAAACTTCTGCAGATAAAAATAAGTACAAATGTTCGTATAAATATATGTGCTAAAATGCTTAGTTTCAGAGATACCGGATGTAGAAATTGCAGTTTTATTTCAATTTTTTTCAAATAATTTCTGAAGGAACGTCAATATTTAGATGAAAATTGGCGTCTAGGAGTTTTTTGACATGAAAAATTTGATTTTGATGTCAAAATGACTCCTACTTTTAGAGGGCGCCACCTACATATTTTTTAACTGGTTTAAAGAGTAATAATAAAAAACAAGAAAGAAAGAAAAAGAGTAGTAATAATAAACTTTTCGTGTGTACCTGTATAAAACTACTAGGTAAAGAAATATACATTTACGATGTTTTTTTTACACAAAAAAGATCCCTTAGTAAAAATTGCTACCGACTAATGGTTCTCGAGATATTTGGAATCTGAATTATCAATACATGTCATCATTGACATAAATTAAACATGTTGACTAAATAGTTATTAGACTGAAATCATAAATTTGAATTATTTTTATACAAAAAGTTCAACAGAAATTGTTTTATCATCATTTTTTCAAAGAATAAAATATGATTAATTTAAAAAATAAAAGTTCACAAATTTATTATTTTAGTCAAATAACTATCTACTCAACATATTTATTTTCTGTCAATAATGACATGTATTGACTATTACCATTCTAAATATCTTGGAAATGGTTGCTCGTAGCGATTTTTACCAATAGGCATTTTTTGCGTAAAAAATAATGGAAATGTATATTTTTTCACTCAGCAGTTTTATACAGGTACGGACGAAAAGTTATTACTCTTCAAAACACATGTATGTAACGTCTTTTACAAATAGGAGTCATATTGATATCAAAATAAAATTTCTCATGTCAAAAAACTACCAGACATTAATTTTTATCCATATATAGACGTTACTTCAGAAGTGATTTAGAAAGAATCTCAAATCAAATCTCCGAAACTAAGCATTTTGTAACATACATGTTTTCTTATTTTTATCTGCAGAATATGCTGCCAAAGTTTTCGGAATACAGTTCGGACCACCCTGTATTACTGCATTAATTGAGTATCTTATTTGCCTATGTTGATTTATATCTTAGTGATTTAATTCAACGCCATCATACATTTTTGGAAAGTAAAAAACGTACTACCCATTCAATAAAATTGGTTATCTTGAGCAAGCAGATATTTAAGACAAAAACAACCAATAATAACATTTATTTGATTTTGTTTGAAAAAAATGAAAATGCATTTATTGCATCTAAAACTATGTACGCGTATATATTTAAATTATTTTACTTCTCATCTTTTTTCATCTTTCACACAATTTTGACTATTTCGAATGATGTTAAAGACATCAATAAACTAAATTGAGAATTTTAAAAATACTGAAATCCCATCTACTGTAAATCCTCTTATTCCATATTTTCACCTTTTAATAAGTACTTTATTTCTATACAGCTGTTGGGGATATTGAGATGCAACCATCCATTTTGTCTGGACGTAGTCGATTTTGTCGATTCTTCTGCATATGTATGTGAGCGTGTGTTACAAATTTACACTGGCCGGTTTGGAAAACCGCATATGCCTGTTCAGCTTTTGCGAAATTCGCGAGCAAAGCCTAATTAAAGATAAAGAGGAAGAACAAGAGAGCGGAACTTGTGCATATTTTTCTTTTACTAGCGGAAATTGCAAAAAGCTATAGCGTCCAGTTTTATTAGCTAGACTTGGTTTTGCATATTATTCGTAGGAATAACAAAAATCTCTTTATACATTCCCTTTCAATTTTGTGTCGGTTTGAAACTGGATAGTCTGCGTAATCGGATTATACTTTTAATTTTGACCGACGCGACGCAAAGATAAGTGAAAAGAAACAAATTTAATTTCTAATATTCTACCAGCCAACTCTATAAATCGAATTATCTTGATTATTTGCTAGTGTATCTCTACATGCCTACCATAATACTATATCGACGTATATAGGGTGATTCACGGCAATGGCACTTTAGACGTCTGTGGTATTACACTAATCTATACCTATCTCTAATAGTTTTGTAAGACGTTATAAATTAACAAATAATACACAGAGAGAGCAAAAATATTATTTATTTCCGTTTGTTATAAAGTTATTCAAATCTTTGTTCTTTTAAATTCAACTCTATTGATATTATTCAAATAATCAAAAGAATAATAAAATTGCTTTTCAACAATATATTCCTATACATAAACCTTACTGTTTCTTAAGTAGGGTTATTTAAAAAGTAATAATTCTATCATTATAGTTTCATTTCAGGAATGTCGTTACCATGAAAATTGTAGAAATTTAGCACGTAAACTGTAATTGATACTTATAATTTTTGAATATCTGTCATTGCAACGATTTCCTTTAAACTAAACAATTATAATAGAATTATTTTTTTTTAAATAGCCTTACTGAAGAAACCAGAAGGTTCAGGTATAATAACATGGTATATCGTTGAAAAGTAATTTTATTTGGGTTTGGATTTTTTAATGAAAATGTAATTATATAGCGGGGGTTTCATTTAAAATAACCAAGATGTTATCACTTTTAGTATGACTGGCAACACTGTAACGCTGAAAATAATTTAGACAGATGGAGTAGGTGTCTTTATGCAAAAATCATCGGTCCTCCGTTCCCTATAAACATGTAACGTGCCATCGCCGTGAATCACCCTGTATAAAATATATCGGTAGCTAATACAAGTATCATCATCATTATTTTCAGCTTATTCAACAATTTCCAATTATGGTGTAGCTTCTCTCACATATTTAGATACTCTCTTTGTAGTTATAGTGGTGTTCATTGTTGTTTATTGATGGTTACGCGGGCCCAAATTATCCCAGTTAATTTCCTAATATCATGGTCTCATTTCAAGCTTGATTGTCCAGCGAATAAGCCAATCATTCCTAATTTATGTCATATACTAGCATACCAAATCTCGTTTATTTATCTGAAAAAATATAAAAAAACTATGAAAAGTTATAGCGGTTTCATTTCACCAAATAAGAAAAAAATAACAATATAACTATATTTTTGAATAATATTAATAATGAAAACCAACAATCTAATAAAATAAAATTAGACAGCATGTTTTCATTTCAATTTATGCAACTGGTAAAAGAACAGGCTCAAGTTCTTTCGCCCTTAATTATGCCTCACTTGCTGATTTTGTAAAAGCCAGGCGAGACATGCGGTTCGCCATAGTCGGAAAGCGTAAATTAGGAAAACACACCCCCATGAATAT
Source organism: Sitophilus oryzae (assembly GCF_002938485.1). NCBI lineage: Eukaryota > Metazoa > Arthropoda > Insecta > Coleoptera > Curculionidae > Sitophilus > Sitophilus oryzae. Next base: position 90,110 of record NW_022145800.1, on the reverse strand, counting down.
TCAAAAGCTTCGAGGAGAATGACAAAACCGGAGAGAAAGAACAGAGAAGTGTCCCGACTCCTCAAACCATGTCGTCGTGTCGACATGGAGCGCTTGTTAAAACAATAAACGTTCAATAAATACAAAAATTTGAATACAAATAATAATCAATATGTTATAATAATAAAAGACACTACACGTCACAAAAGTATTAATTTTTGCGACGTGTTTGACAACATAAAAAAGTAATTTAAACGCTTAGGCATAAAAGGAAAGCACTTTTACGCCTAAACACAAAAGTACGAAAATATATTAAATGGCTGATTAGAGGCCGGGTGGACAACTGAAAAGGTACAAGGACATTTTCCACGAAAAAAGGGATTAACATGCAGAATGAGTGGGAAGAAGCAGCTCACAATAGAACTCAATGGAGAAGAATTGTAAACTCAGTTATCAGCGACAACCAAAAAGTAAAGATGCAACAAAGCAATGAGATTTTTGAATGTCTGGAGCGCAGTAAGCAGATAACATCACGTCGTATGGGGCTTTTCAGTCACAGAAAAGCTCATGAAAGAAAACGCCTTGCGTGACCATCTTCTGATGCGTGTCGAATACTCGTCAGCGAGTAATGGCAGTATGGTATGATATATACGATCAGTTAACGCCACTTAAAGGATCATCTATTTATGTGGTTTCCTTTATTTGCTGAGATTTTCTAATCAAAAATATGTCAATAAATTTAAATTTAAACTTACTAAACGACTAACTCGTTTTAACAAATAAATGTTTAATGTGTAAAGAAGAATAGGCTTTAACTAGAAGATAGCTTTAACAACAAGGCAAAACAGTGCAATTTTGTGATATTTAAATCGAGATTTAAATATATTTTCTAAGCTTTAGTCGCTCTATATTCACAAACGTTAATTAAAACTTAGCACTGAAAAGTTGTATTTAACAATCTAATTAACTTATTTAACTTTTATATTAATTAGTGATGTAACTTACTCACGAATGAACAAACGATTTTGCTTTGAATTTGTTCTAGATTTTTTTTACTTTTAATTAGCTTAGAATTTAGTGTATGTTGACTGCATGTTTTATATTATAGTGTCTTATCTATGGTTGACTGACAGGCTAATGTGTCTATTAGATTGGCAAAATAAATTTGAGGTACAGCAACAATAAAGCTTTATAACTTTTTTATAATTTTCTACACAACAGATCAACGGTGGAGGCGATCTTTATACTGCGTCAAATAGTGGAGAAATCCATAGAGTTCAGCAAGCTATTATTTTTGTGCATTGTTGACCTGAAGCAGGCATTTGATAGGGTTCGTCTGACAGATGACTTATTACCCTTTTTAAGAGATACAAATTTTTGAAATAAAACTTTCGTAATGATATAAATTGTACAATAACAGTATGGAACTGATACGGAACGGAAGCTTACATATAGCGTCAATACAATAAAAATACGGAACGGATATGGAATAGAAACGGAAGGTATAGTGAGAATCAACCTTAATAACGTCGCTAAACACTGGAAACTCTATTAAAATTAAAACAGAAGACGGCCTTTCTGAAAATATACCAGTCTCTGTCGGCGTGAGGCAAGGGGACAGTCTCAGTCCTACTCTCTTTAATATCATTATGGATCAGATGATCAAAGATGTGAAACGTTTGAGCATTGGATACAAAATGGGTGAGAAATCCGTTGAAATTGTATGTTATGCAGACGATGCAGTGCTGAGAGATGCAGTGTTGAAATAATTAACCAAGTATCCCAATTTAATTACTTGGGCGTGAATATGTCTGGTAACTGAAATCTCTCAGACGAAGCAAGGATTCAAGCAAACAACGCAGCACGAATATCTGGCTACTTAAGAGATACCATATGGAGAAATAAATTTATGTCAAGAGAAAGTAAAGTTCGCACATACAAGACTTTTGTTAGACCAGTTTCTTACCTATGCTATAGATACTTCAGCTGAAACATCAGAAACAAAGACAATAATCAGAACAACAGAAATGAAAGTATTAAGAACAATACGCGGAGTCACTCTAAGAGATGAATGAATGCGAAATCGCGACATCAGAGAAAAACTGGGAATGCAAGACATAGTGAGGTGAGGAAGATCAAAAGGCCTCATTGGGACAACCATATTAAAAGAATGGACCACAATAGAATAGCAAAATGGGCGCGAACACAAATACCCAATACATCCAGACCACCTGGCAGGCCACCAAAAAGATGGTACAAAAGTTTTACATCCGGTTCACAAGAGGCTTAAGTAGTAAAACAATTACTTAAGCCTCTTGTGAATCGGACAGATTGTGATACAGGATAATTTTTTTGTCGGTAAAAGTTGTTTTGCGGTCGATTGTTCTTAGCTTTCAATGGTAATTAATAATTTCACAACTCTTTATTTCAATTCCATGGTTGAAAAACTTGTTTCATAGTTGGAAATAAAGTTGTAGTATAAATTTATGATCTAAAATTAGTAAAGTTTTAGTTTAACTATACACATATAACTTATAAATTGGTTTTTAAAGTTATTTATTGCCCGCTGTTCTATAAATGCCCGTGTGGGTTTTAGCATATTATTACTAAAAACTTTTATTACAAAATTTCTCAGATCTCCTCGCTAAGAAATTTAGTAATTTCAAACTTTATAAAAGGCAGTTTTATAGTACTCTTATTTATTTTTCTTTGTTTACTTAAAATAACGTTGCTGATATTCATAATGGCATTTTATTATACATTTTTTATTCGTCTAGACAAATCATAATTCCTTATTTAAAAAAAATCTTCACTCAGCTTTATATGAAACCATTTCAATTACTTAAAAGGTGTGAAAAATATAATTTCTTTAATAATTGACAAACAGAATAAATGTTTACTTGATTTTTATTGAAGTTTAAAAAATACAATAGGTATTAGTGGGTATTTTGCTACTAAAAGAGACATCTAAACAATAAAGTTAAGATTTTTTTTTAAATCATGTTGGGATACAATCCAAAGGAAAAAAAACATTCCAGTGGCTGTTTCCTTGCAAAAAAATGCTAAGCAACAAAAAGCACTTCAGGATTCGTGGCGGTTTATCTCTCCCCGTTATCTTAAGCATGAAACAAAAAATTGTAATACTATATGTTAGATACTAAATGATAGATTACCAACTATCTTTAAAGAAATTAAACTTACAACTTTGAATAAACACTTATTTTGGATTCTGGGACACACATGCCAACGTAGCTTTACTATTTTGTACCAAGCCATGGACAGAAAAAAATATATTGCAAATCGTCAATATGATCATACTAACATTTTTTTCAATACCAATTTTATGTAACTGTATAAAGTAAAGAAGTGTGACAATGCAATGATCCAGTTCCACAGAAAGTAGTTATATTTTCTCTGATAAAGACTGAATTCCACTAATGTAGAACGAATAAGGGGGGGGGGTAATCACTGCGATCTTAAAGATCTATTGTGTCCCCCTTTCTTGAGTTATAACTCATCATACAGTCTATAACTCATCATACAGTATATAACTCATCATACATGGGGATCTTTCTGTTGTAGGGGGATAGGATATTTCCCATCCTCTTCTGACAACAGACGTTCATCCTCCGAGGAGTGGGCATTTACCTTCTTTGAGGGTATACACCTTTCCACGGTTGAGATTTAGCCCTCCGTGCTTTTCACAGTCAAGGAGTTTGTCTCCGGCTGAGGTACCGTACGCCTGAGATACAGGTTGGTGGATCTGTCTCCATTTTCTCCATCTCCTTAACTTGGTCTCCCCTTATTCCTAATACAGGTGTTGTCCCGGATCTACAATATAGTATATATCTCTCTTTCTCTATTGCCTCATTTGATTTGAGGTCAATTACACCGCAAGGGTTAGTCGGTCTCCTTCTACAGAGGCCCCGCATGTAGAACTAAGGGAGACGAGAATACAGTGGGTTATACTGTTAGGACACCCCACACCCTCTGCCCGTAATACATGACCACAGACAGTAGAGGGTGCCTGGTATGACGGACAGGGTAGTCCCATCCGGCATCGTTATACGTCTTGTTGCAACTCCCTGACTATGACACTATAGCCAGGGACAGGGCAATCAGGCTCCTTAGACCCAGTCAAATTGCCAGAGTTGATTCCCCCTAGCACCTAACTAGGAGGTTCCCCACCAACGACAAGAGGAGAGGAAAAAGAATCTCCTAGAGGAAAACATTCCACTAAACTACGAAATATTTTGACTATTGGCTGATGCAGAATTTTCTTTTTTTTTTGGTCTGATGGATTCTATGATATTTATTTTTCCATTTTCCTCGAATACACAGGGTGGCCCGAATTGTAATCAGGAAACTTTTTCTTCTTCTTCTTCTTTTAGAAGGCGTATCGCCTGTTTAGTTCCGGTTTCCTTCTCGTCTAAGCAACTCTTGCGAGGTTGACTGCCAACTGTTTTGCCAACCTTTAGGTGGTCGTCCAGTAAGTCTTCTGCCATGGGGTACGTTGTTGCGAATTATTATGGCCATTCTGTCGGGGCCCATTCTATTGACATGCTGGTTCCATTCTCTTCTTCTCTGCCTTATCCATCTGACAACGTTGACGTTTGTTTGGCACTTTTCTTTTATGTCTACATTTCTCTGTCTGTCCCTCAATGTGTATCCAGTTATCATTCTTAAGGTCTTCATTTCAGTAGTTCGTAGGATTCTCTTTGTTACTAATGTTTCAGCTCTGGTTTCCGCACCATATGTCATCACTGGTCGTATGCAGGTTTTGTATATTCTGACTTACATTCTGTACTCAAATGTTTGTTTTTCCATATGGGATATTTAAGATGTCCTAATATTGCGGCAGCTTTATTGGCTTGTTTCTTTACTTCTTCTTCCAGAAATCTTGAGCTTGTAATTTTGCATCCGAGGTATTCGAATGACATTATCTGATCAATAGTTTTGTTTTTTATTACCAATTTGCACCGTAGAGGCTCCTTTGTAATGATCATGCATTTGGTCTTATTTGTGGAAATTTGCATGTTAAGTTTTTCTGCCTGTCTATTAAAAGCCTGTAGCATTCTTTGGAGGTCGTCCTCTGACTCTGCAATAAGTACTGCGTCATCGACATATCATAATATGTTTACTTTATGCATTCCCATTCGATATCCTAATCCAGTATTCTTGACGGTTTTTATTACTTGATCCATGATTGTGTTGAATAACAGAGGGCTGAGACTGTCGCCTTGGCGAATACCAGTTGTAGTTCGAAGATGCTCCGTTAAGGTAAAGTTTGTTCTTATTTGGGTTGTTGTGTTTGTGCTTAAGTCCTTGATAAGTTCTGTGAGTTCTTTAGAGACATTACTGCTTTCCAAGATGGTGATGATGTCTTTTAGTTGGACTCTATCAAAGGCCTTTGTTAATTCTATAAAACATAGATAGGCTGGAGAGTTATATTCTAAGGATTTTTCAACCAGTTGCCTGAGTATGAATAGTGCACCGGTAGGAAACTTAAGCAACATAATATTCTGCATATAAAAATAAGTAAAAAAGTTCGTATTCCGATTATACTTCCGAATTCTCTGTATATTGAAAAATATAAATTTTTATCAGACAAATGTGTCTTTATGTTTATGTGTTTTCATGTATTTAGTGTTTATTTCTTCAAAAAATTAAATTACTTACAAAGCTCAAGCGAGTCTTGGTGTAGGTCTTGGTCTACCAAGTGGCCTTGGTCTTGTATTTGATCATTACTACTTCCTACACACCTCTTATAAAATGCAATCATTTCTGATGGACAAATGAAGGAAAGCGTAGCTTCTACTATCTTTTTGTTTTTGTTTTGGTCTCTGATATATTCCATGCCCTTTTCACTTTATAGCACATACAGAGTGGCGCCTCTCATACGGCGCGGAGGCTCCAAGGAGAACGACAGATTGTATTGAAGTGACATTTTGTGAGCATATGTATGTTCATTCAGAGCACTTTTTAAAAATATAGAGAGTTCTATAGGGTGTCCCCAAAAAAAGTTACATATCAAAGTAGTGTTTTTTGTAATGGAACACCTTAGATATTAATTGATTTTCGGATTCTGGGAGAAAAATAAAGGTGAGTTTTATAAGAGAAGTATATGACTAAAATAAAGATCAATTTTTAAATTATAATAAAATTATATTTTTTTAAATAATTATTTAAAATGCTTTCAGTTAACGTACATATGCTGCCAAAATTTCATTTCGATATAAACTATCGTTCTCCTTGGAGCTTCCGCGGCGTATGCGAGGCGCCACCCTGTACAAAGACTTATAGTATACACATGTCATTTACATTGTCACTCAAACCGTATAATTAGTGAAAAAGTTTCAATTTTTGTTCAAGCAAACTTCTTAACAGTTGAGTTTCATTTTACACACCTGCAATAAAATTTTATAAAATGCAGGATTACAGACATAAAATAAATCTGTGGTCAGCCCTGTATCAGAATGACAATCCCAATTATTCAAAACAGGAATATTTAAATAAAGCGTCTCGGACAAGAAGAGACGGTCGTAAGGGAGAAGTCGTATTAAGCCCTTTGAGTGGAGCGTAGCCGAGGATCCGGACGTTGCGGAACTTAGAGCACACATTTGCTTTTAAAACTTGCCGCTCTATGAAGTTCATCCGTCGGGAAATAATAAGATTGTGTGTGAAGTTATGTTTTAGCGAGCTAAATTGTCTCGGACCCGTTTTGGTTCGTTTGCGACCATAAATAAGAATTCGTTATGTTGTCCAAGTGTGTCAACAGTAGCAAAGTCGGACTGTAACGGTCGGTTTCTGTTAAGTTTTCCGAAACTTGACCTCAAATTTAGAGTTTACTGTAAAAAGAGAAAACTTCCTTTTCTGGAATGGTTTAGAAATGCTATTGTTTGATTTGTGGGTAATTATAGCAAAAACAACTTTTCTCCCTTTTAATTACCCTCTTTGAGTTTTCGCTATTGAAATAAGAATCTAAATAGGTAACCTTTGTTTTTATTAAACACAATTGCATAGAATCCAAATGGAAGCTAGCTTATTAACACTTTTTTATTCGTATAACAAATTTGCCTAACAAACCAATAAATTCTTAACTTTTCAGAAGGTGTTGTTAAAAAAATTAGAATAGATGTGCTACTTAAAATTAAACTACTCAGAGACACTATCTCTTAGTGCGAAACATTTAGGCTTTTTACATGATCATGTTACAAAGGTTTAAACTAGGGTGCACCAAAAAAAACTTTCATTTTCCAAAACTTTTTAGTTACTGTGAAAATGTCGTTCAGGATGATGAAAAAAAATTCTGGTAAAATTTGAGTTTTTAATATTAAAATTAAGAGGTGCCTCATCGTAATTTTTTTGAACACGGGTAAACATTTTTTTTTCTTTTAAATTTTATTGCGTTCTAACAAATCAGCGTTTAGCAGAAATCCATGCATATATTAACATATAATATTAAGTGATAAAAAAAATTGGAAGTTATCATATAATGAAGTTGAAATTTAACCTTCAATAACTTTCAAACGAGTCAATTAAATGAAAATTCATATCAGACCTTTTTTGAAAACCGTTTAATTTCTTACAAGAATATGTATTGATTTTTGCAAAACTCTGATTTGTTAAAACGCAATAAAATTAAAAAAAAGAATCTGTTTTACAGATTCAGAATGAAGCACCTCTTCAAGCTCAAACTTTTTTACAAAATTTTTTCATCATTCTGAACGATATTTTCACGGTAACTAAAGTTAAAAACTTCAGGTTTTATCCTAAAAAGTACCAAACTGGATTTTAACATTAATATTACCTCAGATAAATATCAAGCCTAGAAGTTTACATAGCCTTTGGCATAACTTTTGGCTTGAAAGTTGTTCAGTTATACAGGGTGAGTCTTAAATAAGTGCAAATATTTTCAGGCCTAGTAGATCTCGATAAAAGAAATATATTTCCTCTTTACCGTTTTTCAAATATCTCCAAAATAACCAAAAATTAGTAATTATATTTATTATAGAGTTATTTTACTTCAAAATTTCCAAAAAAAAAATTTTTTGCTTAAATTTTGGAAACCACCAGATCTTTTCTTAGTTTTCCTTCTTGTAAATTTAATCCACTACTTAAGTTGCCATATTATCAAGAAATTATGTTTTTTAACTAAAAACTAAAAAAATCCATCAAAATTTTCAGTAAATATAATATAAAATTACGTATTTCCATGTGCTTTGGAAATTATGACACATTGTACTATAAGATAGAATGTTAAAATCTACTCCCTTCATTATCAGTACCCCGTCACATCACAATATCAATAGAACCTAAAACGTGACGCAAAATCTGACACGATCAATCAAAACATTGATAGAGTCAACTCGGGGTGTAAATTAAACTCGAAATTTCTGCGCCAGCCCAAGCGATAACATCTCCAGCATTAAAATTAATGAATCTACCAGACAGGACAGTGTTATGCATCGAATGATGGTAAATCATAATGACCGGCCTGTCCATCGCGGGAGACCGTGTACAGATACACTGCAGGGTGTAATTTCAATATTTTACAGTGCAATAGGCCGTCCGGATTTCGGGGTATAAATACAAGCCCGACGGGTGGTCTCTGTTGGATAACGGACGCGAATATGATCGAATTAAATTCTCATTGCTTGTTAGGAAGACGTTAACGTAATGGAAATGATGGAAACTGTCGCACGACATGTCGTCAGTATTAGAGGGTCTCTATTAGCCATATTTACGTTGTGTTTATATAATTAAACCAATCGAATATTGTCAAGACTTCAATTTAAGCCGACTTGGGTTTATATCAATTTTGGAAAAGACAATGTAAAATATAATTCCAGTAAACCAAATTATTAATATGCTTTTAAATAACATTGAACAATTAAAATATAACAATGGGGTGGGTGCCGGGTGAGTGGAATTGGAACTCTAGCTTTGACTAAAAAAAGTTTCGGAAAATTGTTTATTACAGAAAATAGAGCTAATGTAATGATGAAGAGCCTATTTTATTTATTAGTATTTTAATAAAACACGCTTTTAGATGTATCAAATTTAATGAGAGTAACTTTATCTCTACAGGATGTTTCTTTTTGTTGGGCCTTTTTAAAGAGTTTACTAACCGTCTAAATACACTGATCAATATATCGATATAGTTCATATCAAATAAACTTTTAGTCACGTGATTAAGCTTGGCCGGCACAGCGTTGCACAGATTTACATATTTTCTTTTAATAAAAATATTTTAGGTTACAACAAAACTCACCTTTTTAACAGCACTTAATTATTAAGCTATCTTGTACACTTCGCTCTAAAAAAGGTTCTAAAAATAAATGAATGTTCAACTGCAAGGTCTGCTAGTAAGTATTTTTAAGCTTAAAGTAGCACAGCGCTATTTAGAAATACTTCAAAAACTGTTAAAATTATACTATATTGTTGATAACAGATTGTTTTATAGCTTATCATTTTTTTTAATAAGGCACAATAACAAACTTTTTAACTATTTTAAATTTAGCGATTATCCATTTAGAAATAAAACCATATAAACAAAAAAAAAAATATGTTATATATCCTTTCAACGCTTAAATATTTCTATTTAATTTATTTTAATATACAAAAATGCACATATTAAATAAAATCTGGTAGTTATTGACTCTGGTGTCTTTCAAGCGCCACACGAGTACTTCCGTTTGTAAGATATACCCAGTACTTGAAGGTTAAGGATTGTGACTGACATATAATTGAAACGGAGGCTGCAATAACCAGGCAGCTCCACTTTTTTTCGAAAATGAGATTTTTAATGAATTGCCCTTTTAAAAAAATGGCCGATCGTTTCCTGCCACAATCAGTTCTCTCAATATTACAGTACATAAATGGCGACGTTAGTTGGAGCTGCCTTGCTATGGGTTTGCAGCAAGAACCGAGCAGCTCTTTTTCGATTTCCCACAAATTTATTAAAATGGAGCTGCCTGGTTATTGCAGCCACCCCTTCAATTGTAATTGACATACAAATACCAAACCAACTGCTTTAATTCCAATAAACTTTGAAACATTTATTAAATACTAAGATAAGGGTTAGAACATTCGAATTTGTATCATTGATTATTTCCACTTAAAACGTCTCCCATTATCCCATTTTAATTGCAGCACGACCGTTCTTAATCAAAAGAATTACGTATCTACCTACTCTAATTCATATTTATCTCGTAGAGGGAATACGATTCGCGATTTAGTATTCAGCCACTGGCTTCGAATAAATTTTATAATTATAGAGCGTCTCCTTTACTCCTCTGATCAGTATACATGATATGAATAGGTTATAAATTTACCTGGGCCTCTTTCTTAACTCCGTTCAAGAGTATTATGGGGACACGTTACGAAGTTATTAAGTGTTCAGAACTGAACTGGATCGGAGGTAATGTGTAATAAATCGGGTCACTAAATTGAGAAAGCAATTAGTCAATAAGTTGGAAAATTAGCTCATCTGTAGATATGTGTAATGGAAATAATAAAACTAATAAACAAGGGTGACTTTAGTTAAGCTTATGACATCATACAATAAATAACTTCATGAGAGCTACTATTTTATTTATTTTTATTGTATGTATACATAAATAAATAAATCTTCGTTTTAAAGCTTCTAGCTTCTGCTAAATGTTAACAATACGAGTTTAAAAATTAAACAAAATTAACAAAAAAAATCTATTCTTATACAGGGCGTTCCAGAAATAAGTGCAAGTATTTTAACTGGTAGTATAGTTCAACCCCAGAAACACGTCTATGACGTTTTTTTCGCGAATTTTTTTTTGAAAATTCGATTTTTTTTTAGTTTTTAGTTAAAAAACATTATTGCTTGATAATATGGCAATATAGGTATTAGATTAAATTTACGAGAAAGAAAATCCAGAAAAGATCCAGTGGTTCTCCAAATTTTAGCAAAAAATCATTTTTTTTGGAAATTTTCAAAGTAAAATAACTTCGTTATTTTGGACTTATTTTGAAAACGATAAAGAGAAAATTATGTTTCTTTTATGGAGATCTACCACCCCTTAAAATACTTGCACTTATTTCTGGGACACCCTGTATATAGCGTGAGTCTTAAATAAGAGCAAATATTTTTAGAGGTCACAACCAAACACGTCGATGAGGTTTTTTTCGCAAAAAAAAATAAAATTTGGAATATTTTAAAAAAGTTTTGAAATTTTTAGTTAAAAAATATATCTTCATAATATAACAAAGGTATTAGGTTAAATTTATAAGAAGGAAAATGTAGAAACGATCAAATATGGTGGGGTGAGTCTTGAAAAAGAGCAAATATAAGCGTTTTTAAGTCCAAAATCTGTTAATGATCAGAGATATTTTACTTCGAAAATTAAAAAAAAATTGCTTAAATTTTAAGAACCACTGAATCTTTTCTGGGTTTTCTTTCTTGTTAATTTAATCTACTACACCTATGTTGGGATATTACCAAGATATTGTGTTATTTAACTAAAAATTACAACCCCTAAAAATTTTGCAGTTATTTACAATTCAACAAATCCAAAAAGATTCTGTAAACATCAGCGTGCGAAAACATTAACAAAAATATGTCTCAACGACAAGTGACATATACATATAAATGATTTGTCGAAATGTTATAAAAATTATTTAAATAATATATGGTGATATGCAATACTTTAAATTGATTCTATTTATTACCAGTTCTGATAAAATATAAAAATATGCTGTAAAACAATAAAATGTATTAAACTTCGTTTGTAGAATATAAAGAAAATGCATTGAAAAAAATGTTAAATCACAGTTGAATCATTAGAGTTTCATTATAAATATTTTTCTTTAGAAATAATTCTTAGTTAAACTTTATAATACATGTATTTAAAATTGATAACATCTTTTAAATTCCGAATCTATATTATGAATTATTTCAAGAAATTATTTACCTATCCACAGTTAATTAATTAGTTTAAAATATAGTTTGATATTGACAAGAAAATAGCGATAACTCGTAGTTATTAGGTGAATCATATCCACATAAATTATGAACTATTTTAGACTTATTTGAAATATTCAAGGATAGGTCTAAACAGTCAGACTCGCTCTCTATTTTGCCGATAGACTTATTTTAAAAAACTTTGGATCACGCTTTCAGCTTAGCTAATAAGAAGGTTAAAGTAGAGTGTTTATTTTAATTTCTTATATACAGGGTGATTCTTAACCTACACGCATAAACTTGGGAAATTATTGCTAATGACTAATAATGAAAAAAAATGTTAGTAAAATATTTTTAGATTCTGAAATAATTTGAGTTTTTTTTACAAAAATTTATCAACTTTATCAGTAAATGCACATTCAATTTAATGGAATTTCCTTTTTTTGTTTTTATTTCAAATAGTTTGTTATCTCCGTAAATAAAAATATTTTACTAATTTTTTTTATTATTAGTCATTATTTGTCATCAGCAATAATTTCTCAACTTTATACGTATAGGTTAAGAATCACCCTGTATAGTTTAATCTCTACTAATATATAAAATCCTTAAGTGACTGACATACTGATTAATCACGATCCTGCTCAAACCACTCAACGTAAGAAGCTCAATTTTGGCATACAGGTTAATTGAGTTTGATTTATAATTCTAGGGTGTAGAGGTTCGATAAGAAAGGATTTTTCGAAATTCCAGTTCCAAGAGGGTGAAACCACCTCTCAAATATTACAATATTTTTTATTTAAAAAACCGAAAAAACGCTTAAACACGTATATTTTATTTTGATTTTTTACATATTTTAAGATTTTTTAAAAATGTATACAGGGTGTTTCGAAAAATCTGGTCATTGATTAATCATGATCCTGCTTAAAACGCTTGACCTAAAAAGCATATTTTTGGAAAACAATTGACTTTAGGGTGCAGAAGTTCGATAAGAAGGGATTTTTCGAAACTCGAATTCTAAGTGGGTGAAACTATCCTACTATAAAAATATTTTTTTTTAAAAACCGGTGAGTTTTTCGGAAAAACTCTTAAACACGCATATTTTATTTTGTTGCTTTACATATTTTAAGATTTTTTATAAATTTATACAGGGTGTTTCATAAAATATGACCATTGAGTAATCACGATTCTGCTTAAACTGCTTGACGTTTAAAGCTGATTTTTGGCAAACGGATTGACTGTGGGGTGTAGAGGTTCGATAAGGAGGAGTTTCTAAAATCTCAAATTCCAAGAGAGTGAAAACGCCCCTCGAATATTACAATATTTGTTATTGAAAAAACGGTTAGTCTTTCGGGAAAACGCTTGGACAAGCATAATTTATTTGTTTTTTTACATATTTTGAATTTGTTTAAAAAATCATACAGGGTGTTCCAAAAAGTTGGGTAATTTCTTAACCATGATTCTGCTTAAACTGCTTGGCGTAAAAAGCTTATTTTTGGCAAACGGATATTTAGAAAGTCAAATTCCAACGAGATGAAACTACCCCTCAAATATTACCAAGTTATATAATAATATCGCCATATTGTTTTTTCTCATACTGACATAAATGTGAGAAAATTTTATCCAGTTGTATGTTACTGGAAATTCTTGCTTTGCTTTATCATCACCATTACAAATTATTAATTCGACGGGAACGAAGTCGCTGGTACACGCTAGTTACTTACTAAATTTACTAAAAAAATATTATATACTTTTCTTTTTTTACACTTCTTTGTTAGGTTTAATTTGTTAATCTTTCATTCGTAGTTTCTGCAGTACATAATATAAAACAGTTAAAATAAAGAATAAAATATGAATAGGTTATACATTTACATATACCTCTTTCTTAAGTCCCTTCAAGGATATTATAGGGACCCGCCAAGAAGTAATTAAGTGTTCAGGACTGAAATGGATAGGATGTAATAGGGTGTAATGTGTAATAAATCGGGTCACTAAATTGAGAAAGCAATTAGGTAATGAGTTGGAAAATTACCTAAGGTGTAGATATGTGTAATGAAAATAAAAACAAGGGTGACTAGAGGTAAGCTTAGGACTTCATATATTGTTAAATATATTCATGGGTGGTACTGATATATTTAAATTTTTATTTTAAATATTATTACATAAATTAAAAAAAATATTTTAAAGATTTTAGCCACTTTGTAAATGTGAGCAGTAGCTATATAAAAAAACGCGAAAAAGAAACTTCGAATATTTGGAAATATTTGAAATTTTTTTGTGATTTTTTAGTTTTTAGTTAAACAAAATAATTTCTTGATAATACGGCAACATATGTAGTACTAAATTTACAAGGAAAAAAACCCAGAAAAAATCTTGTGGTTCTCATAGTTTAAGAAAAAAATCACTTTCTTGGAAATTTTCAAAGTAAAATAAATCGGTTATTTTGGACTTGAAAAACGGTAAAGAAAAAAATCTTTAATCGAGATCAACCAGCCCTGAAAATATTTGCAATTATTTAAGACACACCTTGTATATAAATGGTTGGTGGAAATGCTATAAAAATTATTTAAATAATATGCTGATTTGTAATACTCGATTCTGTTTATTAACCAGTTCTGATAACGCACAAAAAATAAGCAGTAGAACAAATATTTTATTTCAGAACAAACATTAAACAAGAACTTACAATTAAACTTTGTAAGAAAATAGCGATAATTCGTAGAAAGCGCAGCAAAGTTATTTTGAGAATCATATCCACATAAATTATGAACTATTTGAAACGTATGATATACAAAGATAGGCCCAAAAATTCAGTTCAGTTTTGAGAAATTTTGTTTCACAATTTCAGGTCAGGCAGTAAGAAAATTAAATTGCAATGGTTATTATAGTTTCGTATATAATTTAGTTATTAAATTTACTAAATAAAAATGTCATTACATATTTTTCTTACTTCTGTTACACTTGTTTGTTACTTTTTAACAATACATATATATATACAAAATAAATAGGCTGGTAAATAGCTTCATGTACAAAATAAACAAAAAGCAGTAAATATCTACAAGTTGCCATAAACCAAGCTGTAAAGCATTTCATTTTATTCCAGTCAAATAGTTATAAATACCAAGATTCCGTACTCCAAATATATTTAAATTTTTCTTAATTATCAAATAGCTATTAGTTCTTCTCAAAATAGCTCACAAATACATTGTTATACCTTCCTAGGTAACTTTTGAAACATGAATACTGTAAGGAGATATAGCTTATAATATTTTATACCAATAAAGTTAACAAGAATACGGAAAAGCCGATCGAATGGGTGAAACAAAATATCCAATTTTTCACCGACTCAGCTTTAAAATAAAGCCAGACTTCCTAGCTGCTCTGCCTTAACTGTCCCTCGTTTCGCGAAATATAGAGAGCAACAGAGTTTGCCGAGATTTCAATTCTTCTAGACAATGCATATTAAAATTTATGCTGACAAACTCCGATATGTTGTGACCTTTTTTTGTCCATCGGACCTTAAGATCTGCTGGATCATATAGAGAATAAAATAATAATGATTCGAATATGCATATATCGCATATACAAGGAAGTAAGATGCTGAAATAATGATATGCTTATCGATGGGATTTTCAGAATAAAGAAAAAGTGCAGTATAGGAAAATAAAAATGAAGGCTTGAATTTGCAATTATATTTATAAAATGTTTACAGAAAAGTTGTAATAATAAAATAAAAACAATGGCCATTTTGATCATATTTTATTCCTTTCATTTGCTAATAGAATATTTCACTAATAACTATATTTCTCTACCAGAAAAAAAATATCTACATTCTTTCATATACTATATTTTTCTTAAACGATATAATGAATAAAGATTCACTATATGTGCTCAAGAGAATAATATGTTTCTATTTAATAATTTAAGATTTAATAGCTTCTTTGATTTTAATGAACATAACATAAATAAGTATAACATAAGTAAAAATTAAAAACAAATCAAAAAATAATCATACAGAAAATTTGAGGTTTTTTGACTTTACCTCATTAAGTAATTATTACAAGCTACAGCTTGTGTTAGGCTTCACGAAGATACTAACAACTTCTATACAGAAAAAGGTGTGAAACCATCCCCCCAAAATTATTTAATAATTTGGTCCAATACATGTGCCAACCCGCCTATGGACGATTGAAAAATCAATGCATACTGCCTGTTCTAACGAATGGTGCGGAGACGCTAACATTAACCTGTAACTGAAAAAAAAATGAAAACTGTAACCAAAATCAGAACAACGCAAAGAGCAATGGAAAACTTGCAAAATGGATCAATGTTGGGGATATCTTTGAAAGACAAAGTACCGAATATCGAAGTACGGGGGGGCGGGGACAGAACAAAAATCATAGATGCCATAGAGAAAATAACCACTTTGGAATGGAATTGGGCAGGGTACATTGCAAGGCTAAACGATGACCGATGGACGCAGAAAATTATAGAAACTTTATTTTGTAGATTTTCTTCAGCGGCAAAATACCCATAGGCCTTTTTTAAGAGATAAATCCGCTACAGAGGTATAGACATTATTTTTAATTCAGTTAAATCAAAATTACAAACAACTGAAAGCAGAACTGCAGAATCTGGAAGAATCCATCCGTAACCTGGAATAAGTGTCCTCCAAGGGACTAAGACACTCGAAAATGTTCCTCAGAACTAACGACCGAGAAAACATTTTCCTTGATTTAAGTAAAAACAACCTTCGGATTGTCATGAGGTTTCTAACAGGACACTGTCTCCTCAACGAACACCTCAGTAGGCTGAAGCTGAGAAACAACGGGGAATGCAGATTCTGTGGGGAAAATGGGGAAACACCAGAACACCTTATCACTGAGTGCGCCGAGACGACGACTGTTCGTGCCATGAATTTTGGTACGGCTGATGTCGAGGATGGAGAGCCGTCTTAGATACTGGCTTTTTTTAAAGCCCTGAGACTGTATGACGAGTTATAACTCGTTATAACTCAAGAAAGGGGAACACGCAATAGATCTGTAAGGTCGCGGTGATTAACTCCCCTCTTAAACATTCTACATTATACATTCTAAATCAAAATTAAAACTTAGTTTTATTTATTAGAGGTAATGACTTACAATTAAGTAAAACTAATGTATTTCAACACAAAGCTTTTAAAGTGGAACAAGCCATATATATTGCTGTTGCATTATACTTACAAACCCAAATTATTTTGTTATACTTGTGGAAACTTACAAACCCAAATTATTTTGGATACTTCTGTTGAAATACTATACCAACTCTAAACTAAGTCGTTATATTTTAGACAAAAGAAACTCACTCAAAAGCAAAAACTTTTCTTCGCTAGTCCCAAGACCAGAACGATAAACAACAAAATACACACAAAAGCAGCAAAGGAACTATCCGAAAAACTCAGCCGAATAAATGAAGAGCTAGAAATTATATTTAGCGCCACACCTCCGAGAATGAACATGAGATGATAATAGAGAGATAGAGAGCTGGCCTCTGTGGAGCCGTCTCAGATACTGGTTTTTGTTAAAGTCCTGAGACTGTATGATGAGTTATAACTCGTTATAACTCAAGAGAGGGGAACACGCAATAGATCTGTAAGGTCGCGGTGATTAACTCCTCTCCTAAACATTCTAGATTCTAAACCAAAATTAAAACTTAGTTTTATTTATTAGGGTAATAACTTACAATTCAGTACATCCAATATGTTTTAACACAAAGCTTTTAAAGCAGAACAAGCCATAAATATTGCTGTTCAACTATACAACAACAAACCCAAATTATTTTGTTATACTTGTGGAAACACAATATTTCTGTTGAAATACTATACCAACTATGGACTAGATCGTTATATTTTAGACAAAAGAAACTCACTCCGAAGCAAAAACTTTTCTTCGCTAGTCCCAAGACCAGAACGATAAACAACAAAATACACACAAAAGCAGCAAAGGAACTATCCGAAAAACTCGGCCGAATAAATCAAGAGCTAGAAATTATTTTTAGCGCCACACCTCCGAGAATGAACTTCTAAAGGAGGTACGGCGATTTATCGCAAGTGTTAGTTTCAATTTATAGACGCTGGAGTGCACTAGGTGAAGCTAATGGTTGTTGTGGCCCCGTATACCGATAGTGGCAGGCATAAATCAAAGATAACGGGCAGTATTTTTTTCCTGATAGTAGAGTTAAAAACCTTATAAAGTCGATTTTGTCTAATTATAATAACAGTTAATCTAAGGACATTAAACAAATTGTAATGAGTTATTAAAGACTTTAATGAGTTAAGTCTTTAATAACTCATTACAATTTGTTTAATATCCGTAAGTATTCGATTCATTTTTCGAAGGTTGATATAAGACTTGAGTGAGTGAGTGAGAGGCGACCTTAAAGATCTGTTGACATCAGACTTAAAATTTAAGTAATTTTCAGAATGATCAGGATGATTTGTGATATTCACAGATAGAAAAAGAATTAATTATTCTGATACATTTTTAAAACCAGCATTTCTTTTTAAACTGTTATATAAACTGGTAGATAAAAACGATTAGACGATAAAAGATAACACTCAATACCACTACCAAATAAAAATATTAATTTTTAAGAACCGGTTTTAATTATTTGTTGTGTTACGGGCGTGCGTAGTGTGTGTCTGTTGTTTTTTAAGTTAATCAAGGAAATTACTTAGCATATACAGAGTGTCCCATTTAAAAAAGTCATCCTGACACACTCGCACTTTTTTAGATACCCTGTAGATGTTAAAATATTCTCCTTAAATACATCCTAGTACATATACTTTAGGTTTGCACTTAAACCAAATTCCCATTTTTTTTTTTTTTCTATTATTATATTACTATTGTCGGACACTGTATTGTGGGTGGTGACAATTTCGATGCTCAACATTGGCATCTCAGAAATTACGAGAGATACGAATTCCGTTAAATGGGACAAAAGTTGCGTAATTAGAAGTTTGACAACACCTATGAAGAAAACCCCGGTATCCTGATTAGTTTTGGATTTATGTCAAGAAAAATGAAAAATACGTTTATTTTAAATGGCAATATCTTTCAGAACTATTGTATCATTGCAATGTAAGTTGGTAGTTTTATACTTATAACCTCGGCCAATTAAATGCCATTTTCAGAAAATTTCTGTTTCTAGATTTTGCGCAACAACAGTCAAGTTTTTGTGTTCTTATGGCCGTCATTTTGAATTTTTATCGTATTAAATACGGTGGTGTATCTAATTTTTGTCTATTATTATGTAAATACACTAAAAAAGTAGATTTTTTAAAATTCGTTAAAAGATCAAGGGCCCTTGGAAAATCCAATTTATACTTTATATGACGCGAAGTTATTTTTTCTTTATCTTTATTATGTCAAATCTGGACGTACAAAATTGTATAGTTCAATACAGGTC
Source organism: Sitophilus oryzae (assembly GCF_002938485.1). NCBI lineage: Eukaryota > Metazoa > Arthropoda > Insecta > Coleoptera > Curculionidae > Sitophilus > Sitophilus oryzae. The sequence goes on along the minus strand of NW_022145800.1, from coordinate 70,750 downwards.
AATACAGAACCTTAAAATTTTAATGTCAAGAACACGTTAAAAGAATATCTTATTTGTGGTCTGGTTTTTCTAATTAAATGGGGATTTTCTTTTGCATAATAATGTGATTTTTTTTCTGTTAAATGTATCAGACTTTGTAAATAAAGATTCAGCCGTCTATAATATTTTTCTAGAAAAAAGGGGGCTCTCTTGAACACCTTCACGAAACCATTTGCAAAATTGTAATATTCTCTCGTGATCACCAGCATCTAAAAAAAAATGTAAATTTGGTACACATTTAAATTTAAAGTTGTGATATCTGTGGTTATTGATAATTTTCCGTACATAAGAGCCACTACCCCCGCGACCAATTTTACGGGTAAAAAAGTAATTTTATGGTATAAAGCAGAACCTACATAAATAAAATGCATGTTCCCTCAAACAAAAAGCAATTGTTTTTAACACGGTATATAAACATTACGATGGGTCTTATTTTATTGAACGATAAAGAAGCGGATATTTTCCGAAGCAAAATTGCAGGGTACATTTCATGGTATAAAACAACCTTCAAATAAACTTTATATTTACCATTGAAACGGGTAAAAAACTTAATTCTTTCGCCATAAACTTCCCTGTTTTATCTAGCCAATTTTCTTTAATACACTAACATATATCAAAGAGGAAGTTGTAAAAGAAAAACTATTCTTTATTTAAACTGCGCAGAATATCTCCGGGCGCACATCTAATTTTTATATTTTACGATACCAGACGTATCTTAGAAGAGAATGGAAGATTTTACAAACTCAGGATAGTATACGAAAAAATAAAAAGAGAAACAAATATTAAGCTATCATTTCATCTTTATGATATACATAATATGCTCTAATGACTTCATTACTGTTTAGTTTAAATATTTGATTAATATGATGATTAATTATTGAAATTTGATATTTACGCGCATTTTTTTTTATTTGGCACCATAACCCAAACCGGCTAATTTAGTTATCCACCTGTACAACTTTTCATATTATCGATTTTGATTCCCAAAAGCGCATATAGCGTCACGCACGAGTAGTCAGTGTTTTTCTAAGCTGTTAAAAATGTCCAGTTCGGATAGTGACGAAGAAAGTATTGGTACCCCTCCAGATATAATTGAAATAGCAAATGAGGCTACGACGTTTTACTCTACGATAAAGTTTTTAAATTTAACTTATTGTACAATAATCACTTTAAATGTAGAACAAATGCTACACAGTGGTGAATTCTAATTTTGGTAGTTTTTATTCATGAGAATTTGTTCTTCATTTATTTGAAAAATCAAAATATTTTTCATTATAACCTTTAAACCAACTAATATACCGTGCTTTATTTTAACTGTGAACATAGGCGTAACAGAGTGTGCAATGCTATATTGCTAAGTATAAATTATTTTAAAGAATAATATTATTTGAATGAATATTATGCAACCAATACTCACACAATATATTTTTTGTTTTAAAATATTTTTTTTGTTTAGCTAAAAATAGTTCTAGACCCTAAATGGTACCTGATTAAAAAATATCAATATTTTTGAATTTATTTTACGCCTATTAATTTTTCGGCGAAAAACAGTATTGCCTCTGGGTTTCACGAGGGGCAAACCGCTAGTGGTAATTATTGTACAAGCACTTGGTAATACTGGTATTTTTTTGGTACTTTTGATACTAATTTGGTATTTTGGTACTAATTTGCATTTTTGGTACTAATTTGGTATTATTTGGTAATAAACTGGTATTATCTGGTAATAAACTGGTTTATTTTGTATTAAACTGGTATTAAACAGGTATTTTGTTGGACATCTGACAACGCTGGATTAGACGCACATGGCGACGGCCGGGAAGCCGATTGCATCATTTCTAGCCCATTTGCATTGAAAATGAGCCGCCTTCGCGCTTCACACGATCAAAAATTTTTGGTGTTGACCTATTTTATATGAAGTATTTTAAAGTTTTTATATTTAAATCAAATTTTTTTTTTAATAATAAAATATACCTCGTACATACATGTTTAAGAATAATTACTTGTGTTTCGATGTTAGGTTGCTGGGCTATTTGAAAAATAGGTTATAATTGCCAAGCTTGCAATTTTTCAATGCATAAAATGGTTTTTACGCAAAAACGGTACATAGCGTCATAATGAAAAAAATATCAAGAAATTAAAGAACTCGCATCACGGAAACATAATATGGATCTCGTTAGAATTTCTTATTTTTCTTGTGCATATAATTATATTTTTCAGCTTATAAGTAACAAATAGCGCAAATAATAAAAAATTCTATTACTTTTTATGTCTAGTTTTTACTTTATAAATTTTTGAAGTATCCATGTTAATGGAACCGTTAAAATGACTTTTTAAACGTGTCATGATATTATCTTTATTCGATTTCCCAAAAAGTACGGTTCTGGAACGGTTCAAAACAATGGCACAATATGATTGTTTGCAACTTTTGACATGAATGATTGTCGTAATTAAACTGTGCGATTGTTTTAAACCGGTCTAGAACCGTACTTTTTGGAACTCGAATTAAGCTTTTATATGTTTTTCTGACCTAATTATAGTAGTTTGACATGAATAGGCCCTAAAGCTCCAAATATCTTAAATTCTTTAGATACTAAAAAGAATAATACTAATTTGGTATTTTTGGTTCTAATTTGTAAATAATTTGGTATTTTTGGTACTTTTTTCCAAAATTGGTATTTATGGTACACCATTTTTGGCAGCGGCTTGCCCCTCGGGGTCTCACAAATTACAATGATTGACGTGTTCATGTTAAATAAGCGACTGTATAGATCCTTTATATGTCCCAATAGGTTAAATTGAAGATCAGGTTCGTCATTTGTATAATAAAATGTACGGCATTAAAACACCAGTTGGACCTAGCAATATACTTTTATTAAAGAAATCATGCAATAATATTTTTAAGTACCCATTATTCTACCATAGACTAGTGTTCATCTCAGAGCTGCAATTTGCCTTGGCAAAAGCCTAATAAAGCGAAATGCCTTATTTTACATTAAACCAGAAAATTAGGCTCGATATTCTGCGGTGCGCTATCCTACGTTATGAAACAACAGTTTTATACGCGTTGCCGAAATTGCCGTACCGGAAATAATCCATTTTGATAACCAGCAAGAATATTACATTACTGCACAGTGGAATATACGGTTTTGCTTTGATCTTTAGATTTCATAACGCTAGGGGACAACATATTTTCAGTATTTTAGTTTTATTATTCTCTTTAATTTTAAAAACTTAAGCTTCTTATAATTAGTAACTAACTAACTTTATACATTAAAGTATAAAACACGCTCTACAATATGCGGAGACCTCTTCGAAGCAGGCCAAGATCGCTTTTCCTCGCCCAATTTTAATGTTACTTCGGTTTGTTTCGACCTACTTTCGATTCTAAAAACTACTCGTGAGAAGAGCTAGGTTTCTTTTCGGCGTTTTTGTCGCATCGTTCAATTTTGTTTCGTTTTGAACCATTTCCAAAACGTGGCGGTATCTTTACCCGAGGCAAAGGACTTTTATTTCACAAATCTTAGTGAAATAAGTAAACCTTAGACGTTTCTAAATAGCGGTATTGTTACGATGATATTTCGTTATATATATATATATATATATGTTATTATTATTATGCTATTGTTATTATGGTTATATACATATATATGTTGTTATTATTAAGGAGCATATATATGTATATATATATATATATATATATATTATATATATATATTATTATATACATATTATTATTATTATTATTATTACATATTATTATATACATATTATTATTACATACATACACATATTATTATTATTATTACATATTATTAAAAAAAAAAAAAAAAAAAATATACATACACATATTACAGCTACATACAGTTAAATATTTTTATACACATACATATTATTATTATTATTACATATTACATATATGTTTTTCATCAGAAATTTTAATTTAAAAAAAATGTTACATATATATGTTACATACATACATGTTCATCAAAACCACTGCCTGAAACACGCGTCATAATATATGAGTAGATATTTAAGAACAAAAACTCTTCAATTCAATCCGCTGAACATAACTAAACATAGTTATTATTTAACCTTATCATTATGAATCAGTTACAAAACTGTATATGTTATGCTCTACTACGCGGCCTTAATTACGCGTCAGGCAAGTATTAATAATCGTTGAATTCTTCTGGTGATTAACACATATTTTTTAATATTATCTAATAAACAGGCTATAAAATTTTAGAATGCCTAAAGTGTATTTTCCAGGTATAATTATTAAACATATTGGGATGGTCACACGAGCCGAAAAAAATGTCTGGCACACTTATTTCTGGGTTAAATAGATGCTAAAATTTAAAAATAAACAAATTCCAAGTTGTCTAAGTAAAGGATATGTTTTGATTTATTTTTTTGTAAATATGGTTGCGCGGTAGCAAAATAACCGCAACCCACCATTAAAATTCAAAATTTTATAAAAATACTCATTACACTTAAATGCTCTATCTAAAAAGATAAAAATTATTTAAGGAAGAGCGACTTTCACAAATATAAGATTTGTCAGCATTCATGGGACACAGGGCACAGAATAGGTTTCCTTTTAACACTGCAAAATTATAAAAGAAAGAAGCGATAGCCTCTAAAAGAAAAAATTAAAAGAGGCGTTTTAATAAAATCAAAATAAATGTATTTATTGCTCATGCATCTGTAGATGTTAGTAATGTATGGCTATCGCTTCTTTGACTTTTAAAGAACATACCATAAATAAACATAACATACGTAAAAATTAAACACAAATTAAAAATAATCACACAGAAAGTTTGAAGCTTTTTGGTTTTTACCTTATTAAGTAATTGTTAGCAGGTAGTAATTGTTAATTTTAAGTTTTATAAATAATTAAAAAAAACTGTTTTTTTTTATTTTTAACAGAACGTCAACGGTTTTTGTAGACGTATCTGTTTAAAAAAAAACTAAAGTGTTCTCGAATAGTTGCATTTAGATATTTTTTAGAGTTTTTTTCTTTTTCTCTTTGTATATTCTTTTGCTTCTGACGACGGAAAGAGATAAAATTTCCGAAACGTTAAGCATTTTTTGTCCATTATGCAAATTTCTTTATAGTAAGCCACTGCTGACAGTTAGTCTCCATTGGATTAACGCAGCAGTGTTTACAAAAAGTAACTACTTTATTTTGTAGATTTTATTACAGTGGAGTAAAGCTTGATTTTCATCCATCCGTTATACGTTGATACGATGGTCCGACCGTGCTCTGATTGGTCATAGCGTCTTCGCGCCACTTTTCATCCGTAAATATTTTACTTCAGCCCGTCAACGGACCCGTTCATACGATAACGGACGTTTTGACACTTTTTTTGACAAATTTAATCTAACCTTAATAAAAATATAAGTAAAATAGCAAAATCGTTATGGAAACAAATATATAAAATAACACCAACGTATATCCGATAAACGGGGGCATGAAATTGCAATAAATTTAAAAACTGCGTTATTTTCCAACCAATCAAAGTCTTTAAATTCTACCAATAAAATTAATATCGTATCAACGTATTGTCGTACAACGGATGCATGAAAATCAAGCTTAGATAACCCACAGGATTTTTTTTGAGAAATGAATCCGCCACAGAGGTATAGACATTTTTTAAAAGACCCATTGTAATATTATTTAGGGCAATCTCATTACGACCCTGTCAATTGACCACTGTCCAGATGAGTCACTGTGAGTCGAATTTGTCGACCTTCTCGTCTCTATTCCAGTTCGTTGGTGGACGCGGCCGGTCCAGGGTCCCGAGGTTAGTTAAGTCCTTTTGTCCGTTCATAAAGACAAATGAAGGGATTTGCAGTTATTTTATGGCGTACGTGACGTTACACGACGCCGACTGTTTGTTTTTTATATCCCGGAATTTATCTTTATGGCGAAGGGTCGGCGAAGGGAAGGATGGCCGATAAAAAGGTCGAAAGGGTCATATTAGACGCTATGAGATGATGGAGGTTATTTTCCTGTCATTTGTAAATCAATAAATTAAAACCAGTAGCCTTTACGGTCAACAGAAAAAAGTTCTAGCTCTATACCAGGTGCGTTTCAAAAGTGGCTCAACCCTATAACTTTTTTATTTTTTCAGATAAAAAAAACAAATTTTGTATATTAGATTTTGTATACTGACTATGTCATTTAAAAATCAAAAGCTGTAGTAATTTCCAGTGAAACAGGAAGTGACCAAAAATAATTGAATACGTCAATCAATACTAATTTATGTCATACTGGTTGAAGCCTGGCGCATCCGCCACGACATCAGGAAGAAAAAACACTTTTTATTTTTTTTTAATTAAATGAAAAACAAAAATTCCGGCGACGACAGTTTTTAGAAGAGCCAATTAGCTATCTTTTAGTAAAAAAAAAGCAACTTTCTAGAGCAAGTCGTTACTTCATTAGAGACGAGACAGATAAACAATAGCATTTTATATTATGTAGATACTAACAAACGAAATTTTGTTTTTTATTTAAAAAAATATAAAAGGTATAATAGGGGTGAGGCACTTTTGAGACGCACTCGGTATAAATTTATAGTTATTAAAACAAAGAGTGAAGTGAAATAAACAGTAAGATGCCGATGTCTATGTATGTATGTAAGATGCAGATTGTTTAAAAATGCAAATTGAAAATCTTTCATCACATACAACGAATTTAAGTAATACTAAATTATAATAATCCGTTAGCAAAAAAAAAATTATCAATATACAGTGTACTTCGAATTGTATTCAGGAAACTTCGCCAGCATATTTTGCCGAGAAAAGTAAGTAAAAAAGTTCGTATAAATGTATGTCCCAAAATATTTAGTTTTTTCGACGTTAGTTTAAAAGCTATTTCGAAAAAATCAAAATAAAATTTAATCTTCTACACCCTGTATCTCCGAAACAAAACATTTTAAGACATAAATTGATTTTAGTTATTTTTCTCTGCAGAATATATAACTTAAGTATTTAATGCATGATATTTCTATTTAATTAATATTTATTATTTTAGTTATACACTTTAGTGCACTTTTATCAGCTACTAAAAAAATGGGATATTTACTAAACAAAAATAATAATAGAGCTTGCTCTATTACTCTAATAACTACCTCGACGTTTATTAAATCTGTTCAAGACTAAACTTCCACAATAACTCTCGAGTTGGAGCTAATAAGAGTCCATGTTAACAAGGTCTATACCAAAGTCCAGATACAAGTAATGCTGATTAACACAATAAGGTCAGAACTTTGAGTTAACAAAGTGATTTATGCATTAAAATATTACATAATACTAATTTATTTAATTAAAATAAAATGATTAGTTTTATTAACAACAATACTCTATGAAATTATTGTAAAGAATGGACACTAAGCTGATTCATAGGAAATTCGTTAAAGTGGGTACAGATTCAGCGAACGAAGGCAAACGAATGGTTGCGATCGAATTCGTTTGGATTATGTGTACGTACGATATCATCGTTGATTGAAGAAATAAGACGATATGCAACCATATAGGCGATTTTGTGGAACAAAACCTGTCCGAGATGTAGCTGGCGTTACCGGCAGCCTATCCGAGATTTATGTCTGAGTTTTAGATCTGCGCCGCTGCGCGCCGATAGTCGTTTACAGCGCAGCGGATAAAGAATACTGTACTGTAGTTCTATTTTGAATCGATGAAGTGTGGTTGCCGGAGGCAGTCTTGCCAGAATTACTGATTAATCCGTAGATTTATGGATTAATCAGAAAAATTCGACCAAATCTCTTGGACCAAATTCGTTCACCTTCGTAAGACTTTACAATCGTTTTATAAAATAATTTATTCCATTTCTAGTTATTACTAGTGAATTCCATATATTAGTTTTCAACCAATAGTAATATACGTAGAATTATTTGTGAAATATTTTCATTTGAAAAAGACAGTTAGGTACATAGTAACTCTTGTTGCTACTATAATATAACTATATTAATATACAGTCCACATAGATATACAGTTGTTAGCACATAAACAATATCTGCTAAGTTATGTATAGTTCTATGAACGAATGAAAATATATGGCACATTATTTTAACAAGATATAGATCTGAACGTAGAAGGTATGGGAGTGCTTCTAACTTCTCATCGTTTAGACAGATCTCTCTCTCCAATCGTTCCTCATATCTGATGGTCGTGACTTCTATGAAAATACTTTTTGTTTTATAAGATCTTTCCAGGCTAATCTGTCTTCAGCTCGATGGATAGCTGAGTGTAGGGGTAGACCCGTTGTTTATCTTACTTGATCGATACATCTTGTTGGGGACCGACCTCTACATCTTTTTTTCTGGACATCACTAGTTATAATAATTTTTCCATGTTGTTGGCAGGTCTTCGAGCAATGTGTCCAAAGTACTCGAGGATACGTTTCAGACAGTTTGCCGACAGCCGGGTGCTTATGTTGAGCTCATTAATTATTGATAGATTAGTTCCAGCTGTTTAAGGTATTCTCAGCATACGTCTGTAGCACCACATCTGAAAGCTGTGTATCATGCGCCGTTCCAATGCTTTGATGGTCCAGGATTCCACTCCATAAAGAAATATTGAGAAGACAGTTGTATGCAGCAAATTCTTTTTTGTGTGGGTTGTTATCTGTGCTCTGTCATATTCTTGTAAGAGGCGTTGTGGCAGTTTTTGCTAACTGTATTCTGCGTCTAATTTCTATTTTACAATTGCCTTCGTCGTTTATGTTTGATCCTAGATAAACAAAATCATGAACCATTTCGATACCATTAAGCTGGAAAGATTTTTGTAGGGTTTTTCCTCTGTCCACGAACATTAATTTAGTTTTTTGGCGGTTGATAGTCCCATCTCAGTACTTTCATTTTCCACTCGCAGCAGTAGACTCGCCATTTCTTCTTCACTGGTCGCAATTAGTGCTGTGTCGTCTGCAAATCGCAAGTTATTGATTTTAGCTCCTCCCACACTAATACCTCCATCCCAGTCTTCCAGAGCTCTCCGCATAATTTTTTCCATATATATATATTAAAGAGGATGGGTGAGAGTATACACCCCTGTCGGACGCCTTTATGTGTTTGAAAGGGTTCAGACATGTGTTCATTCACTTTTACCATTGCTGTGTTATTGGTATATAAGCTCTCGATCAATGCTACAAGATGTTCTGATATCCCCATTTCTCTTAAAATCCTCCAGAGCTTTATCCATTTGACGCAATTAAATGCTTTGATGTAGTCAACAAAGTAAATGACAGCTGTTACATTAGACAGATAGTTGGGTCTAAAGATAGATAGCCGTGTCGTTCTTGAACAGTATGAATTAAACCGACAAGAAAAGTTAACCTATGCTTGTTTTATTGATATACTACCGGTCTGAAGGCAATAAACTATAAGTAGTAATAAACTATAACTAGTAAAAGCACAGGTTATTGGGTGGTAAGAGTTTCAGTCTAATACAATTATTAAATATTGTTTATTTGAAAATAGTTTGGACGACGGTTTGTAAATTATGAAATAAAATATCTTCTTCGTCAGGCATTGTCTTTGATTCGAAAATTTTCATTTGTGCACACTTGTCATCACAAATGTTTATGAAGTAAAACTAAACTTACATCACTAAGGCTAGTCTTTGAATGCGAGCTGAGATCACTAACTCATTTTAATAAATCTACTTATAAAATCACTATACCAACAACTCTTCTCCAGCAACCCTTATTTGTTTCCGCCGAAAAACTGACGTTTTACGTATACCTTGTTAGAAAAATACTCTGATACAATAATTTTCTATTCTAAATGAAAAATAAAACAAATTAAAAAAAATATATAAAACAATAGATAATGTTAATGTATTTGCTTGGTGGAAAATTAATTTCATGTCTTGTATGCCCTTGAATAGTTTTATTTAGATATTTTGAATAGTTTTTTCTTTGTTCTTTGTGTGTTTCTTTTTTGCTTCTGACAACGCGAGGAGATATACCTATTAAACTTTAAGCATTTTATATTGGTTAAGAAAATTTATTTTCCTAGTAAAAATCAACTAAACAGCAGGTTTATATTTGTATTTTACGCATTGGTGTTTAGAAAAAATAACTTTTTTATTTTAAATATGCCCTTCCAGTGGTGAAAAGTCCAGAATCCTTTTAAAGAGAAGAATATGAATGCTCAAAACAAATTTCTTATTACTGAATCACACAATATTAGGAATTTATTGAAGTAAAAGAAGAACGGAACGCGTATTTGTTATTGCTCTGATTAACCTCAAATTTATCAAAGCATTCTCTGTTGATACATAAATATTATCTATTTCCGAACATTTCGAAGAGACGATTTACTAAAATCTTATCTAATGAATAAACATAACTTTTGCTGACCAATCGTGGTGCAATCAAGATGGGGGCCTAAACCCATGATTGCTAATACAATTCGTCCCTACGTGGGTCAATATTAAACAAGATTTTTGGCGACGAAAGCAAATATTCTTGATTTAGCTTTTATGTGTGACCCCAGGGTCCAAAAAGAGAGAAACGAGGGCGACATTTCGGGGAATATTGGGAAGGAAGGCTAATCCGCACGACAAATACAAGGTTGCAGATATAAGGGAAAATTGAATAATACGGAATTTCAGCTTTGCTCTTCTTTGTTTACTTATTTGAGATATTATTGTGAAGAAAGACGCAATAATGACGCTATTTTAATAATGAAAAGCAAAAATAATTTAATCATCTTATTGATATAATTTGAACAAGTACTGATAGTAAGAAGTTTTTGTAATATGATTATGTTTTCTGGATCCAAATTAGAAAATTATATTTGCCTTTATTTAATGACACATCATTAAAACTTCAACAGTAAAATGGATAAATCTGTAAAACAGAATTGAAGTAAGTACTCTTGCTTTAGTCAGAATTTTCAGGACTTTTTTGGCTTTTGGCGACGAAGTATACCGGGTGCGTCTTAAAAGTGGCTCACCCCTATAACTTTTTTATTTAATTTTTTAGCTTCCATTCCTGATGAAGTCAATAAAGAATTGACGAAATATCGAGATATTAAAGCAAATTAGTTTTAATAACTAGCTGCATACCTGGTAAAATATTAATATATTACTAAAGTATTTTCTACTAGTCTTTTCAATATGTAACTATACAGACAGAAGTCTTAACAAAAAGATATTAAAAAAATGTACTAAAGTTCTTGCTGAAATAGGGTTAAAGCTTAGTTCATTTAAACTTAGATTTCAGTCGATGTTTCTGGTACAAGGTCGTATAATCCGAAGGAGTTTTCCTATAATTACATGTATTCGAAACAAAAGGGCTAAAATCTAACTCGCTCTAAGTTAGTTTTCAGTTAGATGAACAATATTCCTAAGCCGGAAGCGTGTAAATTAAACAAACAACATTTGCATGTTCGAGCTATAATTAAACAAGGTATTGCGAGGTATGAAATTATTCAGTTACCCATATATTTTTTTCTAACGTTTCAATTTAACTAAATCAGGGTTATTTGTAGAGTTTTCGTGGAAGCCTAGCTTCTATTTAGTGGAGAAATTAATTTAGATGTCAGTTATTAACCGTTAAACTGTAGGTTCATGCCTTGTTTATATAGTGAATAATTCTATGTTTTCTCTTTTTGTACGCCTCGAGACGTCAGAGAAGGTGTAGAGAAAAAAAATAAGCATGAAAAATAACCTGTTTGGTTCTATTTTTTGGGTCGCTTTATTGTCAGATAATGTTTTATGTCGAGTATGAAATTTTTTAAGAAAATTATTGATATTTGGTAAAAGAAATGTTTTATTTTAGATGACAGAAAAACAGCTAACTGCAGCTGTCAAACTCGTGAGGAATATGTGTGTGGAAAAACCAAAGCTACTGCTGGTAAATAATGTAAGTTAGTGGCTTACGCTGTAACTTAATAGATACAATTTTAGAGGATATTGATAAAATGCATGTTGGAGACTGGGATGTCGATCACAACGCAATGGTAAGAATTTGTAAAGTTTTATTTATATTAACCTATTCCCATATTTAATTATAATTTTTTCTACATGGTAAGCCAGTATATAGGAAAAGCTCCTCGTTAGTTTTTCTATTTCAAATTGTCATTCCAGCCTTATTTATAAAATATGCGAGAAATAGTAGCACATATTTTTCAAAATATTTTCATTGACCCTCAGTTCAAAAAATAAACGTTTTCTTCAAAAATAAACATACTAAAACAGACAAATTTGTTTGATTTATACATAGTAAGACAAAATAAGAAGTGATAATTTTTCCCGCTAATTTAAATATTACAAACTGTTTTTCACGTCATAAATCAACACGATTTTTATCAAACATTTTGCTTAATTAAGCATTAACCAGATAAAAAATGTAATAAACTGCTAACAAAAATAAAGCTTTTTCGGATAACTTGGTGACGTTATAATTGAAAAGTACAACTTACCTATATTTACACTTAGTCTTATATTTCATCACCATCATCGTTATGTGTCCAGCTTATTCAACATTTCCAATTATGATGAGCTTGAGGAAGGAGCATATCAAAAATCTTAGGTCCACCGCGATGGGACTCAAATATGCCCGACTTAAATTCCGGTTTATCAGTGCCGTTCTAATTTTATTTAAAAAAATTTAAAACTATGATGTAGGGTAGACGTGGGGTAGACTCGATAATTTTTTTTTATTTTACGTTGTGAATAAATGTTGGGAGTTATTAAAATTGTTATAAAAACATATTATTATAATAAAAATAGATAAGTTTTAATAATTATTTATTAACACAAACATCCAATACGCTACTGAAGTAGGTAAGTCAAATTGACGTATCTAAATTCTTTGACATCTAATCTTTGACAAGTAGTAAATAAAAGCAAAAAATGCAAGAAAAAATATATAATTAGTTAACTTAAGTGAATTTCATAAATGATCGGTTTACACTATGTATGTATATTATATAGTCACTTACTACGAAAAAGTTGTTCCATTATTTTACTCGATTTTGCCGAGATCTACCGCACGCTACACAACCAACTAATTTAGAGTCTTTTTTCGATAAATCGCGATAGTGTCACTGTTAATTTAAGTTCTGCCACAATTTCCATCTAGATTTACTACCTTTATACAACTATCAGTAGTATAATAAATAATAAATAACATAAAATAAGCTCCGTAAAGACTGACAAATACACAAAATTTCAAATCAAATTCAAATGTGTCAAATGAATCGTCAAACAGAACTGTTAAGGATCCCCGAGTCCTTTTTCCGCCCACCATGCATGAATACATGGATAGCATTATGCTCCTTCCTTAGTCTTCTTATTCAGAGCATGTAATAATGTATCGTGATAGGAATAAAAATCCTAGTTTAAAAAAAATTGTTTTATTAATTTAAAACTTTAACATTATTGAACATTAAAACATGCATAAATAATTATTGTTATGACAACTCTAAAATTAAAATAAAATCGTACCATCCTTAATATTTTTAATTTGGGATTTAGACGTCGCGTTGTCATGACTAATTTCCCAACTCAACTACACATGGGGGGGGGGGGGGAGCATCCCCCCCAACACCCCCCATAGCTTCACCACTGTTCGTTAGTATTTGGTAAATTCAGTTTGAGACCTGCTTTATTGCTAGTTGTATTTAGTTCGTTGATTTGTGTTTGTAGTTATTGATTACTATTGGCAATTAAGCCTATTTCATTATCGAATCTTAGATCGTTAAAGTATTCTCAATCTATTTTTTCAATCTTTTGTTGGTCTAGTCTAGTTTATGGACAATTTCTTTTAGTGCTGCTGTAAACAGCTTTGACAATCCCGCATCTCCCTGTCTTTGTATATATTAGTAAGATTTTCTCTATAAGGCCTATCTGTAGCTTGTTATACAGCTACTTATATGTTTATATTTAATAACTAACTCTTACTTTTTATAATCATTAAACTACACCGTTTTATTTATTGTGATAATATTTTATGATGAATGGTATGATTAATATTTTCTAATTATTTTATCCTTTTTAGTGTTACATGTACTGTGGTTTAAACATGTATAAATTGGTAAGTAATACATTAAAAATATTAAGCAATATTTAATCAGTTTCGGCCAATTTGAAGATAGATAAAGACAACAAATTTGACAGAAAATCTGCAGAAGCCCAATTAGCTCAGTTGCCGGCTAGTATGCACGAATATGTCAATAAGTGTATGGATCAATGCGAAAATGCCGGTAAATATTTTTATATGCACTCAGATGCAAAGAAATGCGACGGACAATTTATTAAAAGTTCTGTGTGGACGGACAACTTTTTAAAAATGCGTCTGTTGACATGAGTCAAAAAAAGAAAAAAGAATTGTGAAGGAGACATGGCTCTGACCGAAAAATAATGTTTTAGGAAAATTTACTCACGAAATTATTGCATAGGGTGTTATAAAGATAGGACAAAAAACAACTCTTCGATTAATCTTGTAACTCAAATACTAAAGTTTATAATAATCTGAGTTTACGAATTAAGGTTGATATATTTATATACAGTTTGCTAAAAAATCAAGGAAATAAATAAAAATAAAAAAATCGCTTTCAACTAGACCAAAAAAAATCCGTTGCGTTTTTTTGCATTCGAGTATATATTAAGACGTTTTTTTAATATCTCACACGTTATAGTTTAAATTTAAAGTATATTAAAAGAAGAGCACTAAATTTGTAGGATTTGTTTTGGATCGACTTTGCATTAGAAAATAAAGGACATAATTCTAGATTTACTTTAATGATTTAATTGTATTTTTCAGCTACAAGTTTTGACGATAAATGTCACTCGGCTTGGGAATATTCTAAGTGCATGTATTTCTGCGATCCCGAAGTAAGGAGTCATTATATTATACTCAGAAATATAATTTATTCTAATCCATATTTTTTTAGAAATATTTCCTGCCATAATTCTTCCTATAAACCAAAGCATACAATAAACAACAAATAAAACCAAAATATCCGGTGAAAATCGACTATTCCAGTTTGCAGAAATAGGAAATAACCAACATTTTTGCCATTCGCATCGCATGTATTTTTCTTTTGAAAAACACAAGGAAATAAACAGCCATTAGTTATTTTCCCAGAATGTTTTATTTTTTTACCGAAGGAAATCAATAATTCTTTTGCTCAAAAGTGTATTTTTTACTACAACTAAATGCGATAAAAGATTAAATATAGCTGAATAAAAAAAGGTTTCATTAACGTCACTTCTACAGTTATGCATAAATGTAAAAATGTTATACAGGGCGGTCCGAATAGTATTCGAAAACTCCGGCAGCATATTCTGTAGATAAAAATATGTAAAAAAGTTCGTAGAAATTTATGTCCTAAAATATTTCGTTTCGTAGATAAAGGGTGCAGAAATTTTATTTTTATTTCGATTTTTTCCAAATAATTTCTGAACTAACTTCGATATTAGGATGAAAACTGGTGTCTGGTGAGTTTTGATATGATAAATTCGATTTTGATATCAATACGGGTCCTACTTCTAACGGGTGCCTTACTTACATATTTTCTAACTGAATTGAAGAGTAATAACTTCTCGGCCGTACGTATATAAATCTACTAGATGAAAAAACAAATATTTCCACAGTTTTTTACGTAAAAAAAGTGTTTTGGTAATAATTGCTACGACGAATGGTTCTCGAGATATCAAGTCATTAATACAAAAATTGAACATGTTGACTAGGTGCTTACTAGACTGAAATAATAGATTTGGATTTTTTTGTGCCAAAGGTTCAACAGAAACTGTTTTCATATTTTCATAACTTTATTTAGAAAAAAGTATGATTAATTTAAAAAAATAAAATGTTTAGAGTTTTATTATTTCAGTCAAATAATAATAATTATCTAATGAACATATTTATTTTTGTCCATAATTACATGCATTGATAATTTACATTTCAAATATCTTGAGAAGGGTTAGTCTTAACAACTTTTACCAAAAGGCTTTTTTAAGTAAAACGGCGAAAATGTATATTTTTTCACTCAGTACTTCTATACAGGTACTTCTATACTCAGAGAAAATCCGAGAATATAGTTTGCCTATGTTCTTGTGTTTTATAGACTACAAGAAGGCTTTCGATTGTTTGAGGTGGAAAAGTCTATGGAGGGTTCTGAGCGAAATGGGAGTTCCAAATCAATCTAGTGGCTCTTATTAACAATTTATATGACAATAATACGGCAATTGTCAACCTAGATAACAAAACGTCGGAACTTTTCAAACCTAGAAAAGGGGTACTCCAGGGCTGTATACTGTCACCCAGATTGTTTAATGCCTATGGTGAAGACATCATGAGACGTGCTTTGGAGGGCGAGGAAGGAGGAATCCTAGTCAATGGTAAAATCTTAAACAACCTCAGGTACGCGGACGATACCACCCAGAATCTGGGTCCCAGAATCCCAGATAACTAAAAGTGAAGAAGAAATGGCCCGGTTGCTATAAAGAGTTACCATCGAAAGCAATAATCTTGGTCTAGAAATAAACACTGATAAAACAACCAAACCAAAACCAAACTCGTGCTGATTGATAGAAGTGGTGCAGTTCGATTACACAACCTCCTCCCTAATATAGAAAGAGCAGATCAATTTATATACTTAGGGTCTTTAATAACAAATAATGGGGGCTGTGAAGCAGACATAAGAAGGCGTATAGCAATGGCACGGACGGTTATGATGAGCCTAAGAAAAATAGGGACAGATAGGAACATAACTAAAAACACCAAAAAGACCCTTGTTCGATCTTTGGTGTTCTCCATATTCCTATACGGGTCTGAGTCATGGACCGTCAAGAGCGCTGATAGACACCGTATAGATGCATTTGAGATGTGGTGCTGGAGGAGAATGCTCCGTGTCCCATGGACAGCTCGAAGAACGAACCAGTCAATTCTTAATGAACTCGGCATCACAGGTCGATTATCCACGATCTACCGTAGACGCATCCTGCAATACTTCGGTCATATCACTCTCAGAGGTGAAGACAATCTTAAAAAAATCATAATACAAGGCAAAGTAGAAGGCCGAAGAGCAAGAGGACGATCACCATCGAGATGGCTTGACCAAATAGCAAATATTACAGGTCGTCCATTTCAATCAAATCACCAAAATTCACAAAAAATCACCAGCTGCACATAGCTATAATGTCACGAGTCTTCAGACATGAAGAGACGACGAAGAAGAAGACTTCTATACAGACAAAAAGTTATGTCTCTTCAGAAGAGTTAAAAAATATGTAGGTGTATGTTGTCCCCTACAAGTAGGAATCATATTGACATCGAAATCAAATTCCTCATGTAAAAATACCCAGACACTAATTTTCATACAAATATTGACATTAGCTCAGAAATTATGAAACTTCAAAAATGAAACTTCAACACACTATATCTCCAAAACGAAGCGTTTTAGAACATACATTTATATGAACTTTTTTACCTTATTTTTATCTGTAAAGTATGCTGCCGAAGTCTCCCGATATAATTAGGACTACCCTGTATAATGTCTCTTTTCAGATTTTTATGAAATGTATTTCTGTATAAATCTTTTTTAAATCACACCGTTCGAACTCATTAACTTTTGCCATCGGCATCTGTTACGCTCTCTGCGAAAAAAGCAAGCAAACAAATAAACAATCGTTATTTTTCCATTGGGATCTCAGTTTCTCC
The DNA here is from genome assembly GCF_002938485.1 of Sitophilus oryzae. Taxonomy (NCBI): domain Eukaryota; kingdom Metazoa; phylum Arthropoda; class Insecta; order Coleoptera; family Curculionidae; genus Sitophilus; species Sitophilus oryzae. The sequence goes on along the minus strand of NW_022145800.1, from coordinate 53,013 downwards.
TGGTTTCCCTCTGCGCTTAACGTTAAATAAATACGTAAAAATAAATTCGGCCGTTGGCTTCGGTCGCCGCCGCCGTCGACTCCATGAAGCCGTTTCAGTGGAATAAATTACGTCGACCCCTCCTAAACCGTAAATAAACAAAGTATTTTAAAACAAAAGTCCCTAATTCTTTTACGGCTTGACCCCGCAAATCCCCAAAGCTGCATCAACAATGCCGACGTTTTTCGCACAGATGAGATTTTTCGATTTGAGTAAAAAGATGGTTTCGTTAAAGAAATATACAACTGAAGCTGGTGGGTTTGGTGATAAAACTAGAAATTGTTTAGTTTAAGTAGAGTGCATAAGTAAAATTTTTTACAACAGTGTTCCATGTTCAGTCTCTGAGATTTCTTTCACACGAAGCCAGCTTCATAGCCACTTGGCTTATCAGTTGTGCTCGTTGACCACCAGTGGCTGATACAAATCAGAACACCAAATTAAATTCAGAGAATACCCTAGATATAGATGTCAAGTAACATTACCGACTGTATTGTTAATAATTCAACGACGACGAAGAACGAGACTAAAGAAAAAATTCTGGATATGCGCCATTTATTTGAGAGATATCAAATAGGTCTATTTTATAATTTTGTTGCTATAGTCTTCTAATTTTCTGTTCCAAATAATTGGTTCTCCTTCAGTGGCATTTATAAAATTCTCAATATTAGAATCAAGACTTTTTTACATAATTAATATTTAAATAATAATCGAGGAGGAGACTTTCAAGATGCATTTTGGAATCTATTTTTTCGAATTTTGTCAGAGAAAAACTGCGACACCTTTTTCAAGAAACTTACTGAAAAACTAGGGTACTTGAAAAATGGATAAAAATCCTAAAATTAGTACACCTACATGCGAAAAATCTAGTTATGATATCTGAAAACACTAAACAAATTGTCGACTGTTCTTTAAACGTGAGATTTGTCTTTATTTTTTTGCTACCACGGTCCGTATCCTCAAGTACATGATCTCCAGTCGTAGGCCCATTCGTTATTTTTGTTATATATAATAGCTCTAAAATCCTAAAAGGCTAATGGCTTCATTGGTTATCTTTCTCCACTTTGTCTTTCGCCTTTATTCTCCACATGGATGGGTTCTTATCCTTCTCAAGTCCTCTTCTAAATTCTTTTTCCATCTGTTTCTCGGTCTATCCCTCCTTTTTCCACCTAGTTCACGTCTCATTATCATTCTAGGAAATCTTGATTCAGCCATTCTTTCAATGTGTCCCAGCCACATCAATCTTTGCTTAACAATCCTTTACAAAGATGCAACCGGGGGGCATTGAAAATGATGAATAAAAACGTAAAAATATGATTAGTTAATATGAGTGTATTACATACATATTTGCTTAAAAGTTAGCTGTCTAGTCGATACAGGTAACTGACTTTCCAGTCGAGAAAAAGGTAGAAAACTGAAATTAATCGAAGCGGTCTCTTCTGATTTTAATTGTATATGAATGTAACAAATATAATTCAAGGATTATGAATTAGTGCCACTCAAACTTCTGTAACTTTGTCTGTGATTTTATTAAATTTATAAGATACTAAGGACCGTCATCAAATTTATAAGGTACTTCTGGAAATATCACAAACTTCAAATTTTGAATTTTAGTTAGCTTAATGGAAGGAAAAAATTAAAGATCCCGAAATACCCTTATGGATCAAAAGTTAGCTGTCTAGCCGCTACCGATAACCGACTTTCCGGCGATTGTAATAGGAGGACCAGTGATTGTTTTTAAAATTGTCATTTTTATATAACACTTTACTTTTGCACTGGAGGCGCGTTTCGCTAACCAAGATGCAAAAATAAAGTTTTTTGGTATATTGTGGCGATTTAGTGTTTTATTTTGCTGTTGCAACAATAATGTAATGTTCTTCCTAGCAGTAATAATCTACCATTTCGAGTATTAAGTAAATCTAAACTGTGCCCCTAACGATAAAGTTTTTTTAATTAGAAGAGAATATCTTACTGCCAAGTCATTATAATTATTACAGAAATAAAGATGACTAATACTAATACTAACAATTTATAACAAAATTGTTGAATAGGTGCTTAAAGAGGAACCAAATAAAATAAACTGACTTGGTTTTACATGAGATCTTACAACTTTTTATGGTGGAAGAATTGTGTTGCGAGACTTGGCATTTTTTACATTCTATATTTTTGATGGGATATCTTTTCGATTAATCCTCACACATGCATATAGCGCGAATCCCAGCGGATCTCCGCTATTTTCGGGCAGCGAGCGTATCGCAGCCGCCGGGCCATGCCCCGTCCCACAAAAACAATTACAGAACCAATTACGAGCGGCGAATATTAAAACCAGAAATCAAAGCGGACCATCCAGTGATTAAGATAATGCTATTACGCGCCTCGTATTCATCTCGCCGTCCAGTATCCATTACAGCCCTTTGTATATTACGATGGGCCGGCTATCCACAACACGGCTATACGACGTGGAATATCTCTTTGACAGTTCTGGATTTCCGTAGTTTCCTCGTTAATTTATAGCAGGGTTATAGCTAACATATATTTTGAGTAGTTTTGTTTAGGTACCTTTTATTATTTTGTTTCCTCACATTCGTATTTTTGTACAAATCTTGTATGTTTAATAATAACCAATGTCAAACCACTTTAAATTCTGTATTAGTGACTATTTTCGGATATTTAGGCTTGATCGGGCCGTAAAAGTATAAATAATAAAAAAAACTATATACAGCAGGTACCCGGATGTAAAAGACGTGGTATACTGATGCTTCCAAAATCAAAGCAGGAACAGGGATAGGAGTTTTTGGTCGAAAATTAAATACTCCGAATCAATAGGCACCTACCCCAGCATCCTTCAGGCAAAATTTACGCTATCGAAAGATGCGTACAATTTACCTTAGATAGGAACTATCGAAAACAGGAATAGGAATCTTATCCGATCGTCAAGCAGCACTAAACGCGATCAACTCAGTAACCATCAATTCGAAGTTGGCCAAAGAATGCTTAGAGAAACTCAACAAATTAGGCAAAGAAAATAAAGTCCTCCTACTCTGGTTGCCTGCTTACCAAGGGATAGAAGGCAATGAAAAGAAAATGATCTAGCTAGAAAGGAGCGAACACTTCTTAACTGGACCAGAAACGTTCTGCTTCCCAAGTGGAAACCAACTTAAAGCAGAACTGAAGAACCGGGAAGACTCCATCCGTAACCTGGAATGGGTGTCCTCCAATGGTCGAAGACATTCGAAAAGTTCCTCATAATTTACGGCCGAAAAATCAAAGATTTTCCTTGACTTAAGTAAAAACAATCTTCGGATTGTCACGGGGTTTCTAACAGGACACTGTTATCCTCAACGAACACCTCAGTAAGCTGAAGCTGAGAAACAACGGCGAATGCAGATTCTGTTTACTAGGAAAAGCCATCACAGAATACCTTGTCACTGAGTGCGCAGAGACGACGACCGTTCGTGCCATGTACTTTGGTACGGCTGATGTCGAGGATGGAGAGCTGGCCTCTGTAGAGCCGTCTCAGATACTGGCTTTTGTAAAAGCCCTGAGACTGTATGATGAGTTATAACCCGTTACTCGGAAGAACTCGGAACACACAATAGATCTGTAAGGTAGCGGTGATTAACTCTCCTCCTAAACATTCTACATGTTTGAAGTTATACCAAATTAGTGTGTTGTTCAACTTCAAAGCCACACCATTTTATAGACTTTTCTGACAGTATTTGTGTTGTGGCCGCCTCTGTCTGGTTGATCATTTCTTGCGGTAGATTTCCTGAATCATTTTTCTTTAAAATTTGACTTGCTGCTTGATAATTCACTATTTCGTCTTTAAAAAATCGCGATTCATCTAAATGACGTCTTAATGTCAGTGCTATTTATTATGACAACGTAGCCTAAACATTTCCCAGCGTGAGATATATGTAATATAACACACTAGTACCATAAATAACTATTTTTACTATTTTTATTATTTATACTTTTAAGGTCTGAACAATATAGTAGTTTGACGTTGTTTTTATTAATCATATTTAGTATTAACCATAACTTTTTAATATATGTATTTTTAATATTCTATAGGGGAATGCATGATTTAATATTTTGTATAAAATATGGTTAATTATTTCTATAAAAATCAGAAGAGAAAATAATAGATTCCATACAGCAAATATTTAAATCACAGATCGTAGCCAAGCCTTCGATTATTAAGATAATTAAATTATACGCTACGTATCCATCCCGCTATCCATTATCCATTCCGTGCTTTTGTGTATTATAACTCAAACACAGACTAAGTGGACTCTCCAAGCAAGCGCTTTGCTTTGAAGGATCCCACATTTTCAAATCTGCATTTTCACTTTAAAATACCGAGATCGCTTGCATATTTTATACATTCCTAAACTCATAAAATATAAAAGTGTTTCTGTGGCTAAAATATACTCATGTAAATATAAATATAGCCTATATCTAAAATATTTTACCACATTACACTTACTTTAAATTAAATATTGTGAAGCATACAATAAAAAAGATCTAGATTCATATATAGAAGATAGTCTGAAAATAAATAACTTTTGTATTTAATTTTACTTAATAATAAAGTTATTTATTATTCAACGATACTAGCTAGATATATACTAACATGAAACTAATATAGGAATATATGGAATAATGTATTTAATAATACTGCATTGGGAAATTAATATGACTATTGAAACGAACCACTTAGCGGTTCTAGAGCAAAGAAAAATTGGAGAATAATGGCATACCTGAAGTAGATAACGTTGTAAAGTGCCAAGATAATTATTTCGAGTATAATTTGTGAAAATTGTAAAAATAAAAATAAAAAAGTAAATATTTTAATATCTTCAGAAGAGCTAACTTGTATTATAATTTATTATTCCAGCTAAAAAAACTTTTTATGAGTTCAACTACGCTAGCGAGCATAATTTTACGCACCGGTTTTGCTAGTGGGGTCATAACTGGGGCTATTTCGGCTATAACGATTTGCATAATTATAATTTTAGAAAATGTTCATAAAACATTTAATCACTAGTTGATTTAGAAAAGTATACTCATTAATATTGCAAATTATATTTTATCCTCTCATAATACCTATATGTCTATTTAATTTGTTGATCATGTAACGAGCACTTTGTTTACTCACTTGTTTCGTCGAACTGCTTGAATCCATATTTGCTTTTGATAAAATCGGTGTGATAAACTATGTTGTTTCGGCAGAGTTGAATATCTGGGAAAGCTGAGTTATTGAAAGTTATTACACCCAACAACGCTCTTCTTTACGAGTTAACATTTTTTCGACAATTTTATTAACAATTGTAATTGCCACAACACATCACGAAGCTTAGTTCGGATTATTTTTCACTTATTTTTTACTACTAACTGCACTAGCAAAAAACTGAAATGCTTAAATATGATCACAAAGCCATGATTTCAATATTATTTTAATGCGATCAACATGAACTGTAACCGGGACGGCGTGAAATACGTAGCGAAAATTTCTGATTTCTGCCGTATACAGCGCTGCGGTCGGAATTTTTTGAAATCAACTGAAATGCACCAAGCGTATAAAGCCAAGGGCGGTGTCTGTGTGTTGAGAATTCTTTTTCAAAATAATTTAATAGCCGTGGTACTTAGCGCTTTATAATATATTGTTGGTTATGGAACTTAGGACATTTTACAAATAATATATGATAAACCAATTTTTTGGCATCACTCACTTTGGAACATTATTTACTCCAAGTCTTGAAATTCAAATAAATTAGACATAAATTTGTCATATAAATATAAGTTTTAAGTTGTGAATTGAGTTAAATAGTTTTTATTGTTGTTTTTTTTTGTGTTAATAAACTTCGTTAGTTGAATTATACTTTTGGTTATCTACACGGAACCCAGCAAAAACTTAACACTAATATATCTAATAGATAATGCATCTCACTATCTGAGATCAAGCAAAAGAATCAAAACGCCCGTCGCGCCTCTTAGAGTCGTAGTTTGGATAAATGTAGTTAAGTATTCTAAAACCAAATCTGTTTTGTCACCGACCCTTATTTCCCATTTGACTGCTTCCGGTTTTCCACTTTGGAATTCGTGAAAGAAAATACATTTAAGTAATTTCATTGACGTTGTTGACGCATCAAACCCGACAAAAAACAACCGAAACTAAAGAAAATAAGGAAAAGAAGGTTATTAATTTATTTTCAGTTTAGAATTGGTACGTCAGCCTGATACCATCAATCTTGAAAGTCGTTTGTCTCGAGCTTTGTCAAGTTTTCCGTTGCGTTTTGTGTGGAATGGAGAATAGAGAGCCTGTTTTTTTTTTGGGATTTATTTTCAGTTTTAATTCACATCGAAGCTGAGAGAACTCAGAAATCCTCCTTATAGAGGCCTATTTTATTTTTAAAAAGGAAATTATTCCAGCACATCCAGTAATAATACCTATTTTTCTTTCGTCTATCTTTCTTTCGAAAGTTTCATCTACGTACCTATAGATGATGCTTTCAGCAAAAACTATTGATAAACAAAGAAAAGAGTTTCTGCATAAGTACATCCACTTGGGTGAGATTTTTCATTAAAAAGCTTAAAAGGTCGAGAGAAGCTACCATCTGACTACCGGTGTTGGTGTCCACACTAATACCAGGCTGACTTCTTTCCCTAATCTCACTATCTTGTCCCTGGCTATAGTGTCGTTGTCAGGGAATTGCATCAAAACCTATAAAGATGCTAGGTGGGACTACCCTGTCCGTCATACCAGGCACCCCCTACTGCCTGTGTTCATATCTCACGGACAAAGGGTGTGAGGGTTTTGGCTTAACCGCCCGAACCAAGAAGAAACAACCTTACCAAAAACCTAAATCCTTCGATGGCGGGGCCAGATCAAAGGGATGTGTGCTTATATAGAAGACCAGTCTTTTGTGGTCTCAACCTTGGTGCACCAGGGTCCACCCCATTTTATTTACCCCTTACATGCGAGGCTTTTTAGAAGTCGTCCTCGAAAAAAGAGAGTAAAAGAACCAAGAACCTGCATGGCGCATCTCCACCAAAAGTCAACAGAGAGAGAACGAAAACCTCTCACCTTTGCTCTGGCAAGGAGAGAAAAAAAGCCAGGATGGAAAGCTTTCCAACACAGAGAGGGACGTATCACCAGCTTTGCCAAAACTCGTGTTCTCTGTAAGAATATCGAGTTAGCGAGTCATCAATACGAAGGAGGCGGTCTCTCTTTCTCTTTCTCTTTCTCTTTCTCTTTCTCTTTCTCTTTCTCTTTCTCTTTCTCTTTCTCTTTCTCTTTCTCTTTCTCTTTCTCTTTCTCTTTCTCTTTCTCTTTCTCTTTCTCTTTCTCTTTCTCTTTCTCTTTCTCTTTCTCTTTCTCTTTCTCTTTCTCTTTCTCTTTCTCTTTCTCTTTCTCTTTCTCTATCGTTGACTCACCCTGTATACTAGTGTATTCTCAATTATTTTATTTTAACTTCCGCGTAAACATCACCCAAAATTCAATTAACGTTGGCTCGAATATATTCACATTTTTCACTATTTACGTATTTTTAACCGCCAGAGAATGTTCGTTTCTTTCTGGCAATTTTCCAATTTTGACGACGCTTGATAAAGGCAACTCGATAAAAATAGACGTTCTAGTTTCGTAGCGTGAAAATTTTCGTAACGAGACGCATTTTTATATTAAAATCTGTTCGGAAGCATGTTCTAATTAATACGGTGCGGTGTTTACTATGGCGCCTTTATTGGGATATTCTTTATTTTTGCTTTTTGTCTCGACGATCTATTTCGGCGAGGCTAAAGATAACATATGCGTAGGTAAGTACAGTGTTTTGAAGATAGGGCATCGATACGTCGCTCGTAACTAGTTTGTTAACCGTAAACAAAACTGTTTTGTTCTAAGTTAATGACGTGTTTTGTATAGTAAACTAGTTGTTGGCAGTTTTTTCTTACTATTGGAGGGAACGATACTGTAATTAACCCATTTTTAGAACACAACTGTCGAATGCCGTTGAAACACATATTGATTATTTATTAAATTAGAAATAAACGGAACATTTTACTACGAAATAATTAGAATTTTATTTATATACTGACATATGACATATTTAAATTTTGGACTTTCAATATATTTTTTACGTCCTTCTCGTTTCTGACTTAATAACAACAGCCCTACACTTAACCTGAGTCCGCATGCTAAATTCAAGAGGTCTTAAGGGTTCCTAGAGGTGTAAAGACATAAAATAATATGATAATCAAAATAACAATTATTTATTGACTTGCTTCATTACAAATAGCAAATATAAACATAAAATATATAACATATAACACGCAAAAAAAACTAATTAATAATTATTATTCAAAAACAAAAGTAATGAATAATAATGAAAAAATTAATCCGTATAACAGTGATTACAGAATATTTGTGTCAACATACGAAATCGTGACATACAAAGGGTCACGAGTTGGTTTGTTTTTCCGCCTATCACAATTCTGTAGTGCCGATCCTCTGGTAATACTGTTTTCAGTGCTTCAGAAACTGAAATTTATTTTTCAGTATCAGAATTTATTTTGGGCTCTTACTTTTCTATAATATCCACTTCTCGTTCTTCCTTTTCATCGTCATCTCGATCGTTAAGTTCAGTAGTAAATTCGTCATCTTCGTTCAAACAGTCTTGCATGAGCTGCATCTTTCAGAGTACATCTAAAAAATAATACTTATTTAATAAAAGAAATCGATTATTCATTTTTTTTAATACAATTTGCTCATTTTCAATTAAACCAAATCAGTAAAATAACTTACCTTGTTCGACATTATAAAATTATTGATGTAAAAATAGTATCACAAACTGATCTCGTTATACACCTGCCTCTGGTTGGTTAAGCTCCATAAGTCCTCATTTCTGATAGAATTTGGCCAGAATATTCCTACAATTTTCAGCAGAGAGCGGTTTATAAAAACTTGAAGTTTGTTAATTAATGGCGATGTAATTTCCAGCTCTCTGCACCATACAGCAATACTGATTTGATATAGGTATTGTTCCAATGATAAAGGGAGCGATATTGTTGGTACAAACTCTCATCGATTTATTTTTTTTTAATATTGATCTTAAGACCTGCAATTAGAGCTTCATTTGTCAAGTTAAATAGTTTTATTGCCATATCCGCATGACTATGAGAAAGGAGACAGATGTCATCTGCATAGCTTAGATCTTCTAACATGCTAAAGGGAGTCCACTATATTCATGCTAAAATAACTCGCAAAAGAAAATCCCTGATCTTGAAATGTATAAAGCTAATCATACATAAACTAACCCCCTACAGGTGCCTTTTTTTCGATGAAGAACAACAAAAAACCTCTAAACTGGGGAGTTATAGAGGATAATCTGCACGAAGACATCGAGTTTCAAGCTCCCGAAATAATATCAGTATCTGAAAATGAGATCTTCGATGCCACAGTGGCACTATGTGAATTTATTAATAACGATCAGCGATTAGTTGCAGTATTTGGACCTAGAAGCCACATCCTGTCCACAGCATTAGAATCCACATGTGCCTATTTGGGTGTTCCATATTTCATTACAAGTTGGATGCCAAAGACTAACCTTCCATTCGACAATGTATTTAATCTGTATCCAGACACTGATTTGTTAATTCAGGTATGACAAAAATTAAATAAACTCCTGAATTTATTATTATTAACTATAATTTAACTGGGGTTTGTAGGGCTATGCAAAGATTGTGGAAAGTTTTGACTGGCATTCAATAGCTGTTCTCTACGAAGATGACGATGGTCTTGTAAGACTTCAAGATGTATTAAAGTTACAAAAATTTCATAAGGAGGAAATGAATAACGAAATATTTATGCAAAAGTTGAGCTCTGATTGGGATAATAGGTACTAGTTTGATACTTATAGAAAAGATGTCATTTGTAGTAGGAAAGAACTGGTTTACAAACATTTTTTTTCATTGAGTGAAAAAGTCTGCATTATATGAGATTTTTTAGATTTATAGTCCTTTTTGAAAATGGGCTTTGCTGTTTTTGTTGGTCAGTTTTTTCTATGAATTATATTCAAAATGACAGAAATAAACTCTCGGGTAATTGTTAAGTTTGAAATTTAAAGTAAATTAAGGGCGCTATAAAAACAAACCTCCCTAACTCGTTATAATTTTGAACATTAATTTAGAATAAACTATAGAATAATTTCTAATATATATTATGATATATCTGCTGTATATTTTAGATCAATATTAAAGTTAATTAGGAACTCTCCGTTCAATAGAATTATTATAGATTGTAAACGAAGTCGAATAATCGATATACTACAGCAGGCACAGGAAGTAAAGCTACTTTCTGATTTCTCTACCAGCATATTCCTAACATCATTGGTATGACAACGCAATAATTGTGTTTCACGATATTAGAAAATATGCTCTGTTTTTTAGGATGCTCACACGCTAGATTACTCGTCACTAAATATTTTAGCGAACATCACTACTGTGAGGCTCTTCGACCCTATGAAACCAAATTTTCAAAGGATTATAGAAGAAGACTTTCCTGATATGAACCCTGCGAAAATCTCAGTTGAAACTGCTTTACTCTACGATGCAATGACTCTTATTACCGAAGCTGTAAATCATCTAAAAACAAAAGATGTGGATATATCGTCTAGATATTTATATTGTCTCTCACCTAGTATTTATTCCGATGATATAGAACTAATACCAACTATACAAGAGGTAATACATTTATTAGCAATAGTTATGTTATATCTTTTCTGATTTATTTGGTCTATCGTCTTGACTCTCTAGTATATAATTTGTTTACATTGAATTTTAGTAAAATCCTATTATCTTCTTTAATAAAAGGATTGAAGTAATATAAATATCTAAAAAATATTTAGTTTTTCATAAGATGGTTTAAGCTCGTGATACTGGCAGTGATACGGTCCAAATTTTCAAAAGGAAAAATTATGCCTAAATCAAGTGTTTTAAATATATATAGAATAAATATTAACAGACTAACGTATACAGGGTGCCTAAGAAATAAGTGCAGAAATTTTAACTGGTAGTATATTTCAACCCCAGAAACACGTCTATGAGTTTTTTCTAAGAAAAATTGTTAAGAACTTTAAATTTTTCTTGATATTTTCGGTGAAATTTTCAAAAACTTTTGGTGCCACTATTCATCTATTAGTCTGAGATTTCTTACGGTGTATCCGTATCTTGCAGTGTTGCCTTTTATATATTTCTGCATTTATAAATTTACAGCAATTTTAAATTTCTACACAAAAAATTAGGAATGTAAATTTTAATATTTTATCTAAATTCACTAATTTTTATTCAAATTATGATTGATATTTACTCAAATTAATCTAATATTTTTAGATACCTATTGATTACAGAGCAAAATATAATACTAATAACAATTATGCTATAATATTCTTTAAGTTAGACAACTGTCTCGACAAGCGTGTTTTGATTGTTTTGGATAAAACCGTTTAGTTTATTTCCTTTCGTGTTTATGTTTTATTTTTACGAATTTGATTGCTTCGAATGTCTTGAATTTAAAACTTGTTGTAACTACGGCAACGTTGTTTACGAGTAATATCGTCGCATAACGCAAGATCGCCACAGCTAGCGGCTGCGCCTTTTAAAAACTAGTTAGCAAGATGGTAAGTGGCACTCTGGGCGGACGGTTGGGTTTTCGATGTAGCCATTGAATAATGAATATATCGCAATACATCGGAAATACATAAAAAAATATAGCAAAAAAGCAAAATATGTATTTAAAATTGTTCAGTGAAACATATTGTATTTTCTTAGATTAAAAGTAGTCCGTAAAGTGGCGATAAGAGGCAATAATACTCAATATATATTTATTCAGAAAGGCATTCAAAGTTGTGGGTGCTTTTCAAGATGTTTTGTAAATCAATGGTTCAAATTATGATGAAACCTATATCAAAATAATGTGTTAGACTTTGGGACTGATATTTTAGCAGTTATAATAGCATATACAAGTAAAGCAGCACAGTGAAGTGTAATTCAGATAACTGGTGTATCGAAAAAGAGAACTGTCTCTGTAACTCTTAATTACTAAATCTGTCATTAAACTGCCATTACTAAATCTGTAATTAAATATATTTTTTTAATGTTGTTGGTAAGTTTTATCTCTTACTTTATTTTGTGTTATAATAATACCATCTTAAAAATGTAATTCATTTCTGCAATCTCTGCTAAACTCCTCAGGTGGTTTGATTTTCTCATTTTTTTAAGCATATACTTTCTTGACTATGCGGTAACACGGCAACACAGGGCGTCGAATTATCTGAGATCCGGACACCGATCCGGGTAATTGGATGGTGTTGGCGATATTTGCCGGCGGTTCTCAAAATGTTGCCATAATTTTTTTGAATTCTCAAAGTTAAATAACTCGGCTATTTTCAGTTTATTTTAAAAATAATAAAGAGAGAAATTATATTTAAAGTAGGTATGTTTCTTTTTCTTCTTAAAATATCGGCACTTTTATCTGGGACACCGAGTTTAGCCATCACACATCTTTGGAGTAGAAAGCTATTTCTTGCTTCTACAGTGGTCGGTATACCAGGGACTATAGGTTACCACCACTACGTTTCAACAACCTATTATTAAACAATTCTAACCGACGACGGCCTAATAACCCGAAAAACCAAAATTCTTCAAACAATAGCCGCGAAAGCCTAAACTACTACAACCTATTATTAGTCTAGGAGTGTGACAAAGTACCCTATTACATTCCCAAAAGCCTTTTAGAAATTAAGACGATAGCTGCACCTCTTACAGCGTACCTAATACGAGAATTAAAAGTCAATTTATTTTTGCATAATTCAGACATGTCAATTCAGTCATATTTTAGATTCAATTAATGGATACACTTACTGGACCAATATCACTTAAAAATGGAAAACGAGAAAAATTTACTCTAGATGTCATTGAAATTAATAAACCTGACAAACCTATCGGCATTTGGGATTCAGAATATCCAGAAAAAATGCATTTAACGAGAAATGCCACGGAGCGAGAAGCCGAATTACGAAGAAGGATGGAAAATTACAATTTTATTGTCACATCAAGGTAATCATCAACAGATCATGGATAGAAGAAACTATATAATCTATAAGAAAACTTATAGAAATTAATTAAACTCTTTGTAGAATAGGAAGGCCTTATCTGTATAAGCGAGAGGACCCTGATGCTTATGGAAATGCTAGATACTATGGATACTCTGTTGATTTGATAACAGAAATTGCCAAAATAATTAATATCACCTTTGAGTTTCGCATTACAGAAGATAATTCTTATGTTAACTTGGTAAATGACTTAATTGAAAGGGTAAGTTTGTATAACTTAAGAGTGTTAAGTGAGTTAGTAAGTTATCGCTTAACTTAAACATAGAGAGCAGATTTAGGAATATGCGATTTTACCATCACACCTCAAAGACGAGCCGTTATTGACTTTAGTATGCCATTTATGACCTTAGGTATAGGTATATTACATAAAGAAAGTTCATCGGGAGAAGTCGATAATATGTATGCATTTATGAGACCTATATCATGGACGGTGTGGTTTTATATCTGGACGTTAAATCTCTTAATATCAATAGCCATGTTTTTTGTAGCAAGGTAAATATTATATTTATGCTATATTTGAATTGATATAATTTAGGTTAATTCTAGATTAGCTCCTCGTGAATGGGAAAATCCAAAACCATGGGATGAGGAATCGAGAGAACTGGAAAATATTTGGACAATTAAGAATTTTCTATGGTTAACTCTGGGGTCTATTACTACACAAGGATGTGACATTTTACCAAAGTAAAAAGTCATTTAAACTCTCATTTAATTTGCGCAAATTGGTTTGCACAAACCAATGTGCACTAATATTAAACTATCTTATAAAACTCACCTGACAATTATACCGGGTGCGTTTCAAAAGTGGCTCACCCCCTATAACTTTTTTATTCTTTCAGATAAAATAACGAGATTTGGTAAGTTAGTATATGACATAAATTGGGATTGATTGAGGTATTCAATTGTTTTCGGTCACTTCTGGTTTCACCGGGAATGACTACAACTTTCGATTTTTAAATGGCACCCTCGTTTTATTTGATAGAAAATGACACTCTGAATCGAATGACATATCATATGTCAATTTTTGACATAGTCACTCAAAAACAAATTCTATTTTAAATTTCAATCCAGAGTGCCATGGCTGTGTTAAAAACACTAATTTTCAATCAAGGAGCCTTGGAAAAATAGATTTGATTGTTCAATGTTTTTAGTGTATTTTCCTGGCCGTTAAAAGATGCCCAAATCGTATTTTTAATCATATCTCAATTTTTTCAAATGGAACGAGGGTGGCTCATTAGCATATCACTTGTTTATTTATTTTGCTACATTATTACTACCGTCTAAATGTTTGGTTTTCTTCTATAAGTAGATATCTACCAGTAATACAATAATTAACAAGTCAATCACTGTAGTTTTTGCGAACAAATTTGTTGCTTTAGTTGCAAAAATTAGTAGTTTTATGGGTTTCACATACATGGCAGGCATCAACTCGTTTTTTGTTGTCTCTAACTGGTAGATTTACCTCTGGAGAATCTGAAGAAATCTCTGGAAAGAGTTTGTATACTGGCTCTTTCCGTCGTTACTACAAAATGTGTGTGTTATAAACATATATTTAACAGATTATTATAAACGTAACCGAAATAATTAATTAACAATTTAAAATTACACCAAATAAAACAAAAATAATTAAAAAGTATGATAACTATTTCACTTACATAACAGGCCGCGTGGCGGCACGGAGTACCGCAACTTCTGTATTTGCAAGATTTACGACAAAATTTCTACTAAACCAGAATCGCTGTATACGCAACTATTACAACCCAGGGTGTCAAATATCCCTAAATAAGAATAATTATTTTTATTTAGGGATATGTGGTACCATTAATTATAATTTATGATACCACCGCCCTACGTCCAATGGATATTTTGTATTAACGAAATTAGTAAAATTGCGATAAAAAATTCCGGACGCGTCCGCTTGAAGGTAAAATTAGAATTGCCCTGTTGTATAAATTAATATTTTTTTTTTAGTTTTACTTACTGTCTATTTACACTTTAATTACTAATAATTTATATTCATTTGTGGAGATTCTGTATTTTCAAACAAAATTTCAAAAGTGACTTCCATGCTTGATTGAATCATTACTATGCAAAAAATAAATATCAGTCAGAAATAGGCGCCCCAAAAAAACCGCGGTATTTAATATATCGACAGGACTATAACGATTTCTCGTTACTTGTTGACTTTATGATTTATTGGTGCAGTTTGATTTGTGCAAACCAGGTTGCGCAAATTAACTGAGAGTCTAAACGGCCCTTAAAGAAGATCATGTTATAAATCCTTCTTATTTTTAATCCATTCCAGATCTACACCAACCAGGACAATTGCAGGGTTCTGGTGGTTCTTTTCTTTGATAATTACCAGTTCATATACTGCGAACTTAGCAGCTTTCTTAACAATGGGAAAAATCGATGTAACAGTTGACAGTGTCGAAGAACTAGCTGCACAATCAAAATAAAATATGGTATAAAATTTAAATTTAACTGTTTTAAGAATGATTTTTTTATTTACCATAATCTAGAATGTTGGAAAAGGGTTCCACAGAAACGTTTTTTGCCAATTCTAATAATTCGCTCTATCAAAAAAATGTGGAACACAATAAAGCATGACAAATCTGTTTTCGAAAAAAATAACGATAACGGAGTGGAAAGAGTGCTTTCTACGAAAAATGCTCTTTACGCCTTTTTTATGGAGTCTACTGGAATAGAGTTTGAAATGGAACGCAGATGTGAGTTGAGAAGAATAGGAAATTTATTGGATTCCAAATCGTATGGTATTGGAATGCCATTAAGTATATTTTAAAAATAGAGTAAATTCTATAATTTTAAGATTATAATTCTAGATGCAGACTACCGCCATTCTATTAACTCAGCCATTTTACAATTACAGGAAACCGGAAAGCTTATGGATCTGAAGGAAAAATGGTGGAAAAGAGAACGGGAAGGGGAACCTTGCAATAGGGTAAGATAAAAATGTATTCATTCATTGCCATTACCCGCTGACGAGTATTTGACACGTCCGATACGTGATGTTATCTCTCTTTCATACTCCGAACATTCAAAAATCTCATTATTTTGTTACATCTTTACTCTTTTGGTTGCCGTTGTTAACTGAGTTTATAATTCTTCCCCATTGCGTTCTGTTGTGCGCTGATTCCTCCCACTGATTCTATATGCTATCCTCTTTAAGTTGTTATGGAAAATATCCTTGTATCTCTTGGGTTGTCCACCCTGTTTTCTCTTACCGTCTACAAGCCTAAAGAAGAGATTTCGGTAGGCGGTTTTCTTGCATCCTGCATACGTAACCAGCCCATATTAAGCGGGATTAAGTAATTATGATTTCAGAGCTTTCGCAACTAGATTTTTCAAGTATCGATACGTTTGAGACATGGTGATACCATTTGATTCTTAACAGTTGTCTAAGGTGGCTATGTTAAAACTTGTTTAATGCGTTGAGACGGCGCCGGCGCGGCGCGGCGCGGCGGTATGGCACCCAGGTTTCGCTTCCATATAACATGGTAGAGATTATTATTGATCGGTACACTGCAAGTTTCCTTTTTTGTACTCGAGTAATGATTGTAGAAAACCCTGTCTTTTAATTTACAGAATTCTCTTGAGGCGCTGCTAATTCTGTGCCGAATTTCAGAATCGATATTGGCATTTTCCGAAATCAAACTGCCGAGTTAATTGAATTCCGCCACATATTATAATAGTTATTCTCCAATTTTAGAGCATTGTTCTGATTTTCTGGATAATTTTAGTTTTACTGATATTTAGCTTAAGACGAAGCCTCCGTGGAAACAACGGTTCCGCGGTTGGTGCGAAAGCCCGTTTGCGATTCTGGGAGAATTTTTTCTATATGTGGGTGCAGACGGTTTGCCATAATTTTTGCAGAATTTTTCCTCCGATAGCCAATAATGAAAGTCGCTTTCCATATGACATCGAAGAGAGCCTTAAAGTGACTAATAAGTTCTTTACTTGATCAAATATTTGATAAAAGATTGAAGTTAAAAATAAAATCAATTATGTGTAATTAAAATTTAAACTTTTTATTGTTTGTAGAGTTCCGACGAAAAAATCAGATTCATTGGCTTTATCAAACGTAGGAGGTATTTCTTTTATTGTTTTAGGGCCTTGGGATAGCAATTGCTTGTACTATTGCCATCTTTGAATTCTTTTGGGAAGTTAGACGAGTAGCAGTTGAAGAACACGTAAGAAATGCAATACTATCTAATTTAAATATTAATTTATTCTATTTGTAGATTTCTTTCATGGAAGCACTTAAATGCGAAGCA
The DNA here is from genome assembly GCF_002938485.1 of Sitophilus oryzae. Lineage (NCBI taxonomy): Eukaryota > Metazoa > Arthropoda > Insecta > Coleoptera > Curculionidae > Sitophilus > Sitophilus oryzae. The sequence continues at coordinate 35,510 of NW_022145800.1, read as the reverse complement.
AAATTTGCTTGCAAAATTTTATTAAGAAGAAACGAGCTAAGCCTGTTCCATCTGAATCATCGTCTTCCAATTTGAAGACAAGGACAAAATAACTTTAGCTAGAGTCTTTTTGCAAAATCTGTGTCCTTATTAAACATTGCCAATGAATCAAATGACAATGATCTGAGAAATCGAAATACGATGAGAGGAATTCAATTCAATAAAAGCGGCAGTGAAAAAACTAAATTTATTTTGTGATACTAAATTATAAGTTTTAATTTATAACTAATTTGTTTAAATAAAGTTAATAATATAACATTTGCATTATTCTAACATTATTAAACTAATGGACAGTTTTATATATACAAACAATATGTCCCCAGATCGTCAATATGGTTTATTCTGTTTTTAAATTTCCTTAGCGTTTCAGAAAAAAAGATACAAGATATGAGAATATGTTTGAATTTTTATTATGCGAAAGAATCAGAATGCATCTCTATGATAAAATCAGTTCAAATTCATATTTACTAAGTATTAATTTTGGTAATGTGTTTAGTGCAACGACCATTCAACTTCATAAGACTTTTTGGCATATTATTTGCGTAAGTCTATTTGTAATAAACATTCATTATGAGCTGATACTTTGATTTTAGAGTTGTAATTTTGTATTAGTTTTATGTATAATAACGTACCAACAATAATATGTTAACAGACGCAGCTTTTTCCACCTACCAAAAAATTCTTTAGCTATTTTTGAAGGATACCTATTTAGGGAACATCTCTTAGGGTGACACATAGTGGAGTAATTCACCTCGCCGTGCTCATCGCCGTTCACCTCGCCGTGCGTAGCGCGTCGGTACTGATACAATCTGGAAAAATTGTATCTTCTTCTTTCTTTCAATAGGGTTATCCCGGTATAAAACAACTATTTAAGCCTCTTGTGAATCGGATGCCCAACTTTCGTCCCATCTTTTGGGTAGCCTGCCAGATGGTCTGGGTGTTTTAGGTATTTGTGTTTGCCCCATTTTGCTATCCTGTCGTGGTCCATTCTTTCAACATGGTCTTCCCAATATGCCTTCTTGATTTTCCCCACCCCACTATGTCTTGCACTCCCAGTTCCTCTCTGATGTCGTGTTTTCGCATCTCTTAGATCTTCTCTTCGCATCTCCTAAAGTATTATTCTTAATACTTTCATTTCTGTTATTTTGAGTATTGTCTTTGTTATTGATGTTTTGGCTGAAGTCTTTATAGCATAGGTAAGAACTGGTCTAACACAAGTCTTGTACATATATGCAAACTTTACTTTCTCTTGACTTAATTTTATTTCTCCATATGTCTTAAGTAGCCAGATATTCATGCCGCTTTGTTTGCTTGGACACTTGCTTCGTCTGAGTGATTTCTGTTACTAGAGACGTTCACGCCCAAGTAATTAAATTGGGACACTTGGTTAGTTGTTTGGTTGTTAGGAGCGTCATTTTGGAACGACTCTATTGATGCGCGAGTCTCTAAATTTAAATTTTTGTCGTGAAATGCACATCCGATTGTGCGAATGAAAACATACCTTGAAAACTGTTCTCAGAAAAGCATAAGTAACGTTCACCGACCAACATATTCTCGAAAATGTATGGTTCAGGAAAAGTTGAACCAATAATCCCTCACGCTTTTCTTCATTTGATAAATTCATATTTTTGTTTGGATGTGACAGTTTGGCATCTCTGAGAGCAATGCTGATTGAATTTGTTTCCATGGTTAACTAAGTGGAATTGTTTAAACTAGATAAGAATTGGCTATAACTCAGTAATTTTTCGAAAAAAATATATTACGGCTTATACCGCTAGAAAGATTAAAAAATAACGGTTGAAAAGATTAAGTCATGGCCAACTATGTGTTCCATTTTAAAAAACATATGTTTGTGGTAGGTTAGGTTAGATTGCAGTCGGTTATGTCAAAAATGACAGGTTTAGAAAAAAAATGGAAATAACGATTTCATTAAGGATGTGATTATCTACAACTTTTATCTGAAAACTTTTTATCTAAAATAGATAATAATGAAATTAGGGAGTAATTTTAAAATAGCCCAAATTTGTTTTCTTACAAATATCTAGTAATCCATAAACTTTTTCAAAAATCCGAAAAGTGCATATCTTTGTCCTCACAAAACTGCAATTCCGTTTGACAAAACCTCTAGCTCCAGTAGTTTCCAGATACCCAGAAAACATCGTAAAAAACTCACCCTGTATATATCTTTAATAATTTAATTGTTAAGAAAATAATAATTTTTTCATTTAACTTATTTTAGAAAAAATGTAACTGATATATTTATTTGTATAATATGATAAATTTAACTTTGGTATTATGAAGGTTAATTTATTTCGACTATTGAAACAATGAAGTCTACTGTAAGCACATTGCAAGTGCCAACAAATGGGATACGGTAAAGAGACCGGAAAATGGATATTTATTAAAACTATTAGGGTTATTTCTGTAACACGCGATACATTTTTGATTACATGTGGGAATTATAATAATTTAATAAGAAGATATATTTAAAATAAACCAAGTTATTGTATAGAGGAAATTATAAAATAGGTGTTGAAATATTTATTGTACGCATCGTAGGGCCCTCAAAAGTTACAGACGCTTTAGCTATAATTAAAAGTCAAACTCATTAGCCGCTTAACTGTCTGGGGTTATTTTTATAGTCGATAAAATAATTATTGGCCATGCACCAGGATTTAGGGACCTCAAAATATTTTCTGTTTTTACTAAGTTGAAGTCTAGTAAAATACGATAGCCACTTAAACAGGAAAGATGCGATTGTGATCGATTCGAAAAAAGTTAAGCGCGGAGTTAACGATGTATCGTTTGATATTTTGGTCGATTTATTTTTGCAGCGCGTATTGTAGTAACGTAATCAACGTGGGTGAGTAAACACGTTTGTTTCATTATACAGGAAGCAGAAAAGCTTGAAACGGTTAAATATTTTAGGGATTATTTTTGATAAAGATCAGGCGCACGATGATCCCAACTGGGAGCAATACGTACCAAGGGCAG